>NC_135860.1:13157159-13439659 GCF_031162955.1 Sander vitreus
AACCTTTTTAATCAAACCATGGGTTGTCGTTTGTGAGAAATACACACATACAGTATATATACTGTATATACACATAAACACAGAGAGAGAGAGAAAGGCTGAGCCCTTAAATGTAACAACCTGCTTGGGTCAAGCAGGGTAAAGGTCTCACTGTATTGACAGAAATGTGTCTTTTACCCCTGGAGGTTTGGTAAATGATGGACGCACACCACAGATCAATCTACCTGAACGATCATCAGTATCAGACTGACTCCAAGCAATACACAAGCTGAAGTAGTGTGTGTGTGTGTGTGTGTGTGTGTGTGTGTGTGTGTGTGTGTGTGTGTGTGTGTGAATACATTTTATTTGGAAATTTTAATTGTTTAAAAAATGTATATTTCCAGCTAATACAAATAGTGTGGGTTTTGCCCTGGTTTTGAGATACAGTATCATCTGCCTCCAATAGAGCTGAAATGGAAGTTCGTTTGTGGTTCTCACAGCATTCTCAGTACTCTGGATAATCCCAACATGACATCATGACTTCGCGTAAACATACACGCCACTTTCCTAAAGCCAAGTGGCGTGTCATCTGTACGCATTTTGAGCTATCCGCGTGTATGTCTACGCTGTATACAGTGGACGACAGTCTGCAACGTCACAGCGTAGCCACGTGCCGTGTTATCGCGAGGGTTGGGTTTAGGAAAAGAACAAACGTGGAAAGGAAACATCACACGCGGGACACAAAGGAAACATCACATGCGGGATGAGATCCCCGCTCTCCTGGGTGAAAGTCCTATGTTTTACCCATCTTCCATCCCGACCAACCTCATACATATGCCACTTCATGAGATCAGTCTGATAATCCACAGCACAAGCTATCAACAGTTGTCATAGTTTTCAGATTTCCTCGGTTGGAAGTAGTTCCAATAAAAACTCTTGACAGTGAGGCAGAGATGGATATCTCAAAACCTGGGCAAACTATCTGTATGGCTAAATATCAGTAGAGGTGAACTAGAATGTGTGTTTTTTAGGGAGGAAATGTTGGTGAACTGACCCTTTTATTATTTTTTATTATTTAATTTACTATAAAGTTGGATTCTACAGGTGAAATATAGACACACGTGCACCCACAGTTATAACATGTAGGCTTCACATTGCACATACAGGTGCAGAACAGGGCATTATCGATTAATCTGCTGATTATTTTCTCGCTTAACCGATTAATTGTGGAAATAGTATAAACTGTCCATCACAATTCCCTAAATCCAAAGAAAATGTCTCGTTAGATTTGTCCGACCAACAAAACTAACACCCAAAGACAAAGATATTCAGTTTACGGTAGAATGATGTAAGACAGAGAAGAAGGTTTGAAAAACTAGAAAGAGAGAATGTTTAGAATGTTTGCTTGAAAACTGACCCAAAAGAATAATCAATAATTAAAACACAGAAAAAAAACACTTGATTTATCACACGCACCAATTTCCAATGGATGTTTTGTTAAGACATGATGCTGGACTAACAAACCACAAACAATTAAGAACATAAACTGCTGCTATGTACATTGATCTATGTTCAGTTTTAGGACTCAGTCCATATGGCAATAAAGGTTAGGGTGATCGGGCGATTAGGCTGATCTGTGCGTCCCGGCCCAGCTATTAGGCTCCAGATGGTATAGAAAGACTGGTGGCCGCTGCTTCTGAGCCATACGATTTGTGATAAGGGATCCATATCTGGTTCAGGGGTGCGTTCACTGTTGCTGCTGTGGTATTAATAGGCCAGATACACATCAGCTATTCATATTTTCTGCGACGGGGAAAAGGTGAACCAGCTGCTGTACACTTCATATTCCTCTTGTTATCTGTATTTGCCACATCCATTCATCTTCATTTGCATTCATCAATCAATTCATCATCACAGCTCGCCCGCGTGCTCCTCTCTCGCTCTTCCTTCCTGTCTCTATGGCGGTCTCTCTGTTTTGCCTGGGGCCTATGAAGATATTGGAGTGGTAACATTAGGGTTTATGAGGCATGTGATGGTATGCGTCAGCACTGTATTTACTCCACAGTGTGTGTCGGTATGCTTCCGTAGCACACAAAGAATTACAATGTCTGAGTATATGTTCACATGACAGTTACAGTGTTTTGCTGTTGTGGTTAATAAAGTGAACGTTGGATGTATTATTGAGGCACATTGCTTTGCTGATGTCTGTTTGTTTTCCCAGTTTCACCTACAATCTGTGAGAGCATGTGTGTGTTTGTGTGTGGGAGAGTGAGTGAGACAGACAGTTTGATTTTTGTCGTTTGGTCTAATCTGATGTGACTGGGCTCCCCTATCTCTATTTATGCATCTGTTTAGCTCTGAGCTAACAATCAAACAATAAGGTTTCCACGCATACGCACACACACACACGCACACACGCACACACACATATATACTGTGTAAACAGATGCCCAGAAACATTTTGTTGTTAAAATAAAAAAAATTAAATAGCAAATGAAAATCTTGATTTGTAAATTAATATTTATTGTTACTATAAGAATTATCCTGAAAACAGCCAGTGATGAAGTACTCCACTTAAGTAAAAGTACTAATACCACACTGTACAAATACTCAAATACATGTTAATGTCCTGCATTGAAAATGTTACCTATAGGTAAAAGTATAATAAAGTAAATAAAGTATAATGAGAAAAATGCACTTAAAGTATTACAAGAATTATTAAAATATTTACAAGAAAAAGTAGTAAATGACAAACGATTATGAATGGTTAGCAGTTGCAAATTAATTTTCTGTCAATCAATTCATCGTTTCTGCTCTAATTCGGTAGCTTGATATATAACAAAGCATTGTATTTAATAAACTTCATGTTTTAAGCAAAAATGTTAATGTTAAAGTAACTACAGCTGTCAAATACTCAAGTAAAGTACCTCAAATGTGTACTTGAATACAGTAGTTGAGTAAATGAACTTAGTTACACTCCGCCACTTCCAGATGCCGAAATAATGCACAAGCAATACGACAACAGTGGCTGATTAATTTTTGATGAACTGTGGAAAAGCTTCTACTGTTAAAAACTTATTTAACCAGCGCAACTAAGGACTATTATCATTAATGATTATTCTGTTGATTACTTCCTCTAAATCTCCAAAAATAGTGAATACTGCCCATGACAATTTTCCAGACTGTCTTCAAATGTCAAACCAGAGAGATTCAGTTTACACACTGGAGAAGCTGGAAGCAGAGAATATTCGGAATTGTTGAATTTAAAATAAAAAGCTCCACCTTGACCAACAGAAAAATGCTGCTTACACTCTCAGATTGTTATGCAGTTTTACTTTTAATATTTTGAGTACATTTAGCTAGGAATACTTTTACTTAAAGGTCCAATATGTAATATATTTACTGTAATAAATCAAAAAATTATCCCAATGCATCATTAGATATTAAGGAAACATGCTAAGTTGAAATACTATCTTTTCTGACAACAGCCAGTATTTTCTTTTTTTGAAATTTACGTTCCGTGACGGAATTTCTGTTTGTGTTTTGGCCTGTGTGTTGTTATCAACTGCCCAGTTCGACAGCCAGACCGGGTTGCCAGATATACCTGTAAAAACGTAAACACAGCGCACTACAGCTGTAACGTTAGTACAGCCATGAAAGCAGCAAACAAACGAACAGGATCAACAGAGATAAATTCTACCCGACCTATAAAAAAAAAAAGGCATGTTTCTAACAGTTGCGTGACCAGAGACGTAACAAACCCCAGGTAAATATTGGAGATGTAGTTGAAAGATGAAAGACAGCTTAGAGCCCAAAAGGACGCCGAGTTGGTTAATTTCCTCCTGAACAGGTAAGCATTAGCTTCAGGCTAATTTATCACAGCTACAAGGGACGGGCATTTTATGTCATTTCAACATTTGTGTACTCACATTGAATTATACAGCTAGAGTACCCAAGTTGGTACTCGCAAAAACAATTGAGACAGCCAGTAAAGTGATCCCGACTGGTCCTGGCTAACGCCGCCATGCTAACCCTGCTAACTGCTAACGTTACCGGAGGACCAGGCAAGCGGGCCACGGCTGTTTACAACGTGTAGCCTGTTCAGCGGCCGTAGCCGACAACAGTGAGTTCAAATTTAAGCCAAGAGAGGGGGGCTGTAAATCGGGAAGAGAGGACCGTGAGTTTGCAGTGTGTTTAGCGATTGTTGCTGTAATTCTAAGCCAATAAAGTGTGTTCAGTCCGGTGGAGAGGACGGGAAGGTAGTGTTATATTTAGTGGTTCCTTCTGTAATTCTAAGCTGAGGAAGTGTGTCTGTCCATCGGGTGGAGAGGGCGGCGAGGTTGTTGTGTTTTTAACGGTTCCTACCGTAATTCTAAGCCGAAAAAGTGTGTCTGTCAGTTGGGTACAGAGCTCCGCGTGAGCACAGGCTTTTATGACTGTGAATATAGCCAGCATCTAACATTAGCTACTCCGCTGTGCTGTGAAGTAATGTCTGGCTATGTGAGACAAGCATCTAGCAATGGATGCTGCGGTCTCAGACTGGCAACCTCCTTGAACTTCGAGTCTAGGGAGGAGGGGGCGGGGGAGGCGACTCTCTCCAGTATTTTGAATTTGTACTGCAGTAACTATTCTAAACACTAGCTGTCAGTATTACATATTACACCTTTAATAAGTCATATTTTCAATGCAGAGCTTTTGCTTGTAATAAGAGTATTTTTAAAGTAGGGTATTTCTACTCATAATGTCCATGTGCTATTGGTAGGTCCGCCATCTGGAACTTGCAAGTTGGCTGCTTAATAGCTTTGTTTTCACTTTATATTTTATTGAAAAATCCAACTCATAAGACAAATGATAAACAAAAACGGATGGCCTGCAGCTTTAACAGCTGACACAATAAACTAAACAAATGCTACATTAGACACTGCCTATACAAACAAACAAGTGATAAAGGTGCATGTTCATACAAGTTGTTGAATGAAATGTGGATTTTCTGGCTTTGCAAGATAGTTAATTGTTGTTGATGTTGTAGGTTGGAATCTATAATTTTCCACAAAGTGAATGCAGGGAGAAGCAGGAGAAATGTAATGCTACTTTTACTGTATGAATTTATATTTACAGTAGAGTGAGACATTTATATTTCCCACTATAACAATATTTAGCAAATACAGTATTCACCTTAATAACAGACAATGATACACAAATGTTGTACACAAGCAATTCAAACTGAGTGCAGTTTATGAGGTTAAGACAGAGAAAAGATCCTTTATCATTTGTATGCCACTAGATTCCTGCCTGCAGTACATGGGTCAGGTCCCACTTAAAAAGAAAGACAGATAGAAAGGCGTTGACCACAAGGAGTGAAAGATTGCAGTTTTGTGAGAAGACTTCTATTGTCTCAAAGGAGTGGTGGCAGTACCTGAAATAGAATTTGGCATGTTGACACAGGCCTAATGGCGGTATTGAGCACCACATTTGGCTTTGGTCGCTGCAGCGTGAGGGCTGGTCTGCTTAACTTGTCAACATCTATATGTTCATTGATACATGTCATGCTTTAATAAAGATTTTCAGTTCTGTTGTTTACTCTCACTGACTGGCAAGTTCCTCCATCTGGCATAGACGTTGTTAAACAAACAGACCTTGGGCCGCAGGATATATACTGAGATTTCCACACGGTGCTGCATTCAACAGCCGTTTGTCAACTCACTCAAATTGTGTCTCTTTTGGAGAATCATACTTGCCTTACAGCTATTGGTATGCCTTTCTGAGCCTGAATGGACTGTGTGGTATTAACATTAAAGACATGGAGCTAGACTTTATGGTGGGAGCTGGTTAGATGAGATGGAGACAGAAACTGGGGAATGGGCCACAGAGCAGATACCATTTTAACTTTTTTTTTAAATTCCTCCAACTAGCATACTACACTATATGTGTGCATTTACTTTGCATTCAGTCGCTGAGTCTATCTCTCTTTCCCTTTTCCTCCCTCTCTCACACACAGGGCAAAGAGTGAGGGAAAGTGGCAATTGAATTTCCTTTCAGGGGCGGTGTGTGGAATAGGAAAAAGTTCAGGGCCACAGTGCTAGCCTCTATCTCACACAGACACTGAACGCAGCCCTAATCCATTCCTCTGCCCTTCCCCTTCCACACATACTTGTCTCCAAATCCCCTCCACTCCATTCCTGGAATAAATTATTTCATTTCTTTTTCGTCCGCAGCATTTTTATTCGTCTCTATGGCGAGCCTCAACTTCTGTCCCTGTAGAGAGCCCTGATGAATGTATTGGGCTCACACCCTCTGATCATCCCTGCTCTGAACGCCTTTAGATACACACTGGCTTCTGGCTGCCTCCAATGCACATAAGGACTCGCTCCCCCCCCCTCTCTTCCTCTCTCTCTTCCTCTCTATGCAAGCTATAGAATATATCTGGATACTCTATCTTTTTTCTTTGCACACAAAAACTGCAGAGACAAAAACACATTTTCATTTTCCTCCGTGGAGCTCAGCTGGCACTGTTGTTTCTTGTTCAGATTATTGATGACATTTAAGAAAACTGAACAATTTCAAAAAACATCTATAATTCATCTGGGAACATGTGTACAACAATGTATGGAATTCAGTATATAATGCTGAGGTCATAAATATGGAGAAAAGCTGCAAATGAATTATTCTTTTTCATAATTGGGAGTCTCAGGACTTGATTACCAGAGCAAGAAGCCTGTGTGTGTGTAACGACATGTGTTAATTTGTGGCGCACATGTGGGGGGGCATCTAATGTATGTGTGTGTTTGGAGGAATTAATGAAGGCATTTACACTTTTCTCTTGCACCAAGTTCATCATATTGAGGTTCTGCACTGATTGGCGTAGCCTGAAACACTTTCTGGAGCCCCTAACGATGTTGGATAAGACCCCATCTTCCTCACTGGCATGCGCGGGTGTTTCCCAACGGGACACAGCTTGACTACACAAGATCGGGATTCAATAAGGATAAGTGAGCGCTCTGTTTCATCCAGGTCAGCGGGGGATTCACTTCTAACACACCAAAAAAGCACACATACACACATAGAAACCATATTCCCCCCTGACGGGCGGTCCTCCAGTAGTATCAATTAAGGAGCTGGTCCAATCAATGTTTTAGCACAAGCCTGATACTCCACTACAAGGAGATTAATACTAAGCTTACATCTTAACACAGAGGAGACAGCCACACAAACATACATACAAAGACCCCCCACTTAAAACACATTACACATCACAACACACAAAGATGTAAGCACAACAACCAGCCTCCTTTTTGTCTGCTGTGCAGTTGCATCTGGTGGCGTTTGTGCTTCAAGACACTCCATGAACGGAGCACAATAATGGAATGTGTACTTTCTCTCACTGTTATTTTTTCTCTCCTCTTGTCTCTCCCTTTGCTAGGCTAAAGTCTGACCTAAATACTTCAGGTTTTTTGATGATTAGACCAAAACAGAGATCAGAGGCGTCCAGCGGGCTTGTCGTAATAGTGGAGGGAGGGAGGGAGGCTGAGGATCTGGACGCACTCACAGAGAGATGCTGCTACTTACCACACTTTTATACTGTACAACATAAGGCTCATAAACCAGTAAAACCTTATCCGCACAGGCTGCTGAATTCATCATCTCAAATCTTACTCAAAGGCTTACCTTTCACCCTGCCGTGAGATGAAGAAGTTGTAGCGTATCAACTCTGTACCCTCCACCAAGCCACCGCTAATCCAGGCCCAGGTGGGGGGGGTCCATCATTCACACGCTCGGAGGGGACACAAGAGAACCTTAGACCTTGGCTTGTGACCACACCTTGAGATTGGAGAGCCAGTAATGCAGCAATGGCAAGCAGCCCACCAGTTAATGATCTGCTTCTTCCTTTTCCAGCTTAATACAGATCCGTACTGCTCATCACCATCTCAGCACTGACACAGAAGCCACATGCGCGCACACACACACACACACACACACACACACACACACACACACACACACACACACACACACACACACACACACACAGACACACACACAGAGTCTTCCTATCAAACACACACAGACGCTTGAGCACAATCAGAGGAGCAGGAAACATAGAGGTCAAAGAACGCCTCACCAGTTTTTTTAATGCATCCATTCATTTTTCATTTGATGATGTGAGGGGATGTGATAGGTGTAAGCACTGTGATGAAGTCCCCTCCTATTCCATCACCGCCTGCTCCTCCATCCTGCACGACACGAAATAAGGATGGGCAGCTCTGACCAGAAGTAAAGTTTCAAAATGTTTCACTCAGGTGGAAGTACAGCAGAATTTTAGTCATTGAAAAGATGAGTACGTTTCTAACTTGCAAGAATATTTTTATTTTCCTGAATTCCAGCACGTCAGCTTGAAGTTTATTGAAAATGAAACATTTCTGTCAAAGACTAACCTGCTCTTTAACAAAAGTCTGTGACCGAAACGTTGCAGTTTCTTCAGTTGTAAGAATGAAAGTCATAAGAGTACAGACATTTTGGGGTGGGAAGAGCGCATTAATATCTGAATGCAATCAGCCAGACCACATGAGAAGGAACTGTGAACTGATCTCAGGGTGTAAATGCAGCTTGACCCCATTCTTAAGAAAAAACTTGACCCACCAAATTGAATGGTCACCTAAAGGCCCAGACACACTGACCAGACGGCCGACCCTTGGCAGAAAAGGCAGTTGGACTGATCAGTCTCCCCAAGTTGTTCAAAAAAGTGCCTCGGAACACACCAAAGCAACGAGACGTAATACGTCTCCATAACAGCAGGCAGCGCTAATCTGTATTGTCGCCCCAAAAATGAAAACCGGCAGCTGATTGGACGAACGCGTCATGTGGGTCTGGTTTCTCCGGAAATTCAAAGACAGACTGTCATGGCGGCTTGTTCAGAATCAAGGGGGTAAGCTTCTCCTCACAACGCGTAGATCCTATGGTGCCATTTTGATGCTAACAAGCACTCACCCCCCGTTAGCATCCCATTGACTTCCATTCATTTTGACGTCACTTTGACAGCAAATAACTTTACATCTGAAGCGTTTAAAGACTTTTTTTGTCCATTGTTTATTTCTAAAGAAACACGACAATGTATAACAGGCTCCATTACCTTGTATCTCACGTTATGGCTCCGTAGTATACGTTTTTATAAAAATAGGCTAACGATTGTGTCATAACCACGCGACTTACTGTCACATAGTAGAGGAATTACCGTATAGTACAGGAGAAGCTCGCAGGCAGTTTCAACTTATATTAGCTGTTTAAGTTTAATTACTAATGTTAACTAGCATTTTAGTTAGCAATAATTAGCCTGTGTCCATGTTATCTCCTTACATATACCTACGCTCTCCGTCTCTGCAAGATTCGGAATGATTGAGATTTCTCTTGGCACAGCTACCAGAAGACTTACAACTTTCAGACAGGTTGCTCACGTCACATTTACATCGTCTCTCTCAGTTGGAGGCTGCGCAGTAACGCTCAGCGCTCACCGGAAAAGTGCTTCTAATATCCTTCACTGATCTCCGTCCAGAGCATCGGAATCTGTTAGTCCATTTGATATACAGTCTATGTTCAGAATAAGATCTCATATTTTACTAAAATAGTTCACCGAAACGTGTTTCTGAAAACATTTTAAGCGAGAAATAGGCCGTGCAGTTGCTGAATCTGTCTTCATTTCAGATCGACAAAGGTCAGTTTAAAAGAGTTTCGTCAGATTTTGAGACTCTAGTCACGTTCATTCCGCTCCCCGTTTCTGGGTTAGCTCTCCACCAATCAGATGGGTCATTTGAGTCCGACTGCCGGCAGTGCCCGCCCACCGATTATACATGTCAAATCGGCCAAAATGAAGGCAGACGGACGACGGCACGGAACACACCGAACAGACTCGAGTCACTGACCTCGCCAGACTGTCCGACGGCCGATTATTGGCTCGGTGTGTCTGGACCTTAACTCTGCCACTGCTAACTCAAGCTGCCCGCCAAAAGCCACAAGTAGCAGTATCTTGCAAGTCCGTCAGCCCCGTCTAACTAATTAGCATTTTGAGATCAGATTACAGTGCTGGCAGGATAAGATGCTGACAATGCTTATTAATAAAAAAAAGTGTTTCTCTGAATTCTTCAGTAACTAGTTCCACCTCTGACTTTGATCTTTTAAAGAAAGCACAGGATTAATCGACAGTAAACGTCTATTTCATCCATTAATCAATCAAGAAATCTGTATTTTGATAGGCTTCATCATTTGAAGGATCAATGATCCTAGAGCACTGTCATTCCTCACAGTGGGTACCATTAACCAACCCTCAAACCACAATTAAATAATCAATCAAAGCTTTAAATGACTTGATCAACTGCTTAATACACATCTAAATCACTACCAATCATCTTTTAAACAGCAGTGCTGTCGAAGTTCTGTGTGCGTCGAGTCCAGGGAAGATGGAGGCAGAGACGAGCAAAGCAAACCTCAGCTCTCTGAAGTGGCTTCCCTTCTCTAAACACTGATCTGATAAGATAGAAGCAAACCCCACTAGGAATTTGTTTTCACTGCTCTGTCACTGCGGAGCGGATGATAGCGAAGACACGTAGAGAGGAGAGACACTTTGGCCCCCGTCTCAAGGCCGAACTAAGTGAAGCAAGTGAATTTCACCGGATGCACATTCACATTTTGACCACCTGAGAGTCCGAATCTAGGGCCGGTTATAGGTTTTGGCCCCCTTCAAACTGACCCGGAGAAGCCAAACATCTGCTTCTCTTATTTGATGAGGAGGCAACAATATGTGCTTGGCAGCCACCTCTTGCTCAAACAAAAGGAGAGTGGAGCCGTGACTCAAGGATGCACACGGGCGCAAAATTATGACTGCTTCGACTACTCTACTCATTGACTAAACACAAATTCAATTAAACCCAGCTGAAGGTTGTAAGGTAATTCAATGTAAGTGAGCCTGGCGCTGTGCTTAATGGAAGTTCTCATGGCTCTGGTAATATTTAATCCAATGGCCCACGCTGACTACCCCTTCTGAGTCAGCCATTCATATACCCCAAGTGTTGTCATAACCTGAGTGTTGGGGGTCCTGTCTGAGGAATGCACTTCAAATTGAAAGACTGATGTCAACAAACTGTGTTACTTAATGTTGCCAGATATAGAAAGATGATAGAGGGTGTTATTGTTGAAAACAGTGGTGCGACGGAGAGAAAAGAACAGATAAAGATCAGAGGGAGGGAGGGAGAAAGGGGGTGGGGTGGGGGAGGTGGGGGGCACACAGGTGAGGAGGCAGTTAAGTACAGTGGGCGGGGAGTGGATACTATAGGAGGGAGAGAAAAAAATAGATAAGGAGCAAACCAGCGAAGGAATTTGTGAGGAACTGAAAGCAGCAGAGGGCAGTTTAGGGGAAAGGGAGGAGCGCCGAGCAGACACCAAGGTTACACATGAGAAGCCTGAGGAGGATTTACACAAAGCACAGAGAGGCAGAGAAGTGAAAGAATAGGTAGAGTTTGTTGGCTTTTAATCTTACCTCACAGCTAATTACCATTTTCTCACTGTGGTGAAAGAAAGCAAACAGAAACTAAGTGAGAAAAACAGCAAACCGAAAAGGGCAGCTGAAGGCAGGAGAAGAGAAAGCAGAAGTAACAAGAAAAGGAGGGAGAGACAGCCGTTAGATGGTCTGGGTTTAGGAGATTAATTGAGGAAGAGAAACAAAACAGCAGAGACAAGGCTGTAAGGAGTGAGCGAGAGAGGGAATTAGTAAGAAAACAGCAGATACTCATTGACAGAGAGGACTAGACTTAACTCAATGGATTACTGACATCAGCAAAACAAAGGAAGAAGAGCGTCACACAAGAGGTCACTGTGGTCCAGCAGCAGTGCAGCTTGCCTGAGCCCGTCTACTATGCAACCAAGACAGCTGAGATAGAGAGACACAGTTCACACAGAGTCCTCTCTGTAACAGCACCATGTTGATAAAAGAGTACCGCATATGTATGCCACTGACTGTGGAAGAGGTAAGTGTGTTTGTCTTTCCCATTCTCATACACGCTCACACATAAACCTCCTTCAACTTTAAACGTGAAAGTGTTCTTTCAACTAGTAATCTTAAAAGAGTTATTGTACTGATAAGAAAAGTGCCATCAGAGCACACAGACCACCCGCGGCTGCTCCTTGGGAGCTTTGGCACACTGGGGTAAGCGATGCACGTTCAGCTTCGAAGGGCTCGGCTAATCTGATGAAGACAAAAAGCACAACACCAGCAGCATCATAGTGCTGCCGCTAAATTATCTCCCCATCTGTCTACTTTTCTACTTCCCTCACTTGCTTCAGTACACCTAACAGTGCACAAACTAGTTGGACTGGTTGTGGCTAGAGCTAAACTGAAAAAAGGCCCGCAGGCTTGTAAACAACGTTGATCCCGCTAGAGAGAAAAAGTGGGAAGACGACGGAGTTATGCACCAAAGTGTCCTTCAAAAGGAACGTCCTTATCACCTCCCCTCCCCCCTGTTCAATTCTACCTGTTACCACAACAATGACAGTGACAAATAGCAGTCCAAAATAGGATTTACAGTATCAGTTCAGGGCACACAGAAACTTGAGCTGGCAGCAAATCCTCTTTCGTCAGAATGCAATGTAAGTTTAAGTGCAGCTTATTTAAGCCTCAGTCCAAGCCATTTACAATGTCCTAACACTTTCTTCATTTTTTAAAAAGAGAATGGTGTTGATTTCCAGGTGTGAATTATCCCGTTAGTACTTCAGTAACACAATACAGCTGTCATTCAATGTGTGTTAAAGAATGTCCACTATTGTGTTCTGCTGTGGGAAAAGCCGACAGGGGGCGGCTGCAGTTCAGGTGGCAGAGTGGGTTAGTACTGTAGGGTGGGTTGTTCGATCACCAGCTCCTTATGTACACATGCTGAATGTGTCCTTGACACATTGTCCTTGTACTTTGCACAGAAGCAACTGCCAAAAGAATTCTATCATCCTGCAACGTAATGTAATGGACGTTGTCATACTTGGTATTATTACATTGAATAAAAGTATATTTAATGTGACACTGATGAACCGAAAAAGACTCTAGGCAGATTTACAGCTGTGCCATACTCTTTCCGTGGTCTTGCTTTGGAGCTGAGTACACAATCAATTACAAATATTTAGAGAATGTTTTTTATTTGTTTAGCAAAAACCATCTCATTGTTGTTGTCATTGGACAGATTCAGGGTTACATAAATTCAAGTCTTTGCTCTTGCCATGAGCTTTATTTTAATTGTAATTTCTTTGATTGTCATTTACCGTCACACTGACACTATCTGCAGTACTATCTGTTTCCACCTCATAATGAGCTGTATTTCAAAAATCCCAACTTGTAAACCTTTTTTTTGAAAGACAGTAGGAGGAAAATACATGCCAATAGCTGTCAATAAAGTGTCTCAACACAGCCATTCAGAGTGCATAATAATAATGATTTAAAGGACAGATAAGTTTTTTCAACTTCCTGCTAAGATTGAAAAAGATTCACAACCTGTGTGGGAGGAGCTCACTGCTCTGTAGTCTGTTAGTCTTAAGATGGTGTAAAAGAATCCATTGCTGTGATTAATTAAGTCCCATATATAATCAATACGTAAATATTGAATGTTGACATTTCACAGTAATTGGAGCAAGAAGGATGAGTGCCACACTGATGTCAACAAAGCACGTTGAAGGATAGCAAACTAAGATCCGCCTTTCTCTTTCCCTCTTCCTCCACATCTTTCTCCGTTTCTACTCCTAATTAAAATAATGCTTTAGTGGCACACCAATATAGGGCAACAAAATAAATTACATTGCGATGGCCACAGCAGAAGTTTGGTTGTTCGCGGTCTCATTTTTATTGCTTTTTCATAATAACTTTAAAAACAAAGTTCACCAAAGTGATTTGCAATTAAAGTGAACACAATGCTGTACATACAAACGGTGTTAAGGAGAAGACAGAGAATGAAAGCAGCATCAGTGCAGAAACTTAAGTATTATTGTGTAAATTGTTCAAAAGGGAACTGATTCTGTCAGACTGAGCTCATCGAGGAGGCCGCTCGAAATGCCCAAAGGCCTCGTCCTCTTTAGACTAGCTCACAGAAAATACTCCCGCCTGATCAGCATCGAGCACAAACTGGGGCTGCAGCAGAGAACAAAGTCCCACCCCTTAATTTAGACTCCCATGCATTCACCCTCACTGGCCAAATTAAATTTTGATGTCAGATATGGTCACTTCATGGAAATCTTTATACACAGCAAGTGACTATTTAAAGTTGCTATTTGTAACTTTCAGTTTGTGTTGATTCTAGCGGCCACTTTGGACAAAAGCAGTAGTGTTTGTACCACACCTGCTGTCGTAAAGATCTTCTCTTTACTGTGCTGTACAGAGTTAGCGTTAGCGGGAGGTCATATAATTGCGATGAATGTTTTGCTCAGACTCATTTATTTATAATAAGAGAATAAGTTACAGATGTAGCAGGTTCTTTTCACTGTTAGTCTCGTTGGCTGTTAGAGGTCATTCATGATCATCAGATGAAAAATCTACAGTTTCAGAAACAATAAAAAGCTACATATAGTAACTTTAAAAAATAAAGAACAAATACAAAGCGTGCTCCTAAGCAGCACTGAGTAAGTGCCTGTTGAGACAAAATCGGACTCAGCAACTATGGCTGAACCTGCTGCCAGGAGATTTTTCTGTCATCACTCCTACCAGATACTTCCTTTTAGTGGCTGATGGTTATTATAATTTCCTCAATGGAGTGTGCAGTTCATTGATTAGTTAGCAGGAATTTTCAACTTCAATAACACCGGTGTGAGAAAAGGTTTTCAGACATCTTTCAATTTAAGCCCTTCTTAAATGTCAAGTTTACTAACATTAGCTAGCATTAGCCTCCATACGCTAATGGTCTTACCAAACAAAGAGAGGCTGTAACTTCCAAACCTCTGAGAGACTGAAATCCAGCGGTGCCTTTTATTGCTGATGACTTCAACTTTTTATTTGTGTGAAGAAAAATGTGTTCTTTCAAATCTTACATAGTAATTCTTTAAGTTAAAAAGATAAAATATACAAACAATAGCAAACATTAAAAAACTCTTTACAAAAGACAAATGCAATTTATTTAAAAAAAATATGAAGATATGAATGAAGTAAAATAAATCAAAAACCGCCAAACTGGGCCCACGGGTCTTACAACACATTCCAAGTAACATATAATCCTATTGTGCTACCAATATTACCCAAACCTATTTTTTTTTATAAATTTGTCCCACCTATCAGTACTTCTGTATAAGACATTTGCTCATAAGAGGCTACTTTAGTAAACCAGTCATGAAAGGACGGGCTCCCTGATGTCTCACCCCCTCATTACATAGTATTATTTTAAGATATCGGAGATAAACATAAGCTCCTATCTGCTTAATATAAAATCCTCGTTGCATGACCACATCAACAAACACTTAAACTAACACTGCACTCTAATTGTGTCACCTTGGATGGCTTTTGATATTGCTTTATCACAAGTTCTCTCTCTCTCTCTCTCTCTCTCTCTCTCTCTCTCTCTCTCTCTCTCTCTCTCTCTCTTTCTCTCTCTCTCCCCCATCCTCACTGCCGTACACCTCATCCTAAAACGCTCCTCGGGCTCCAGTACAGGATTGGCCAGCTGTACATGATCAGTAAGCACAGCTGTGAGCAGAGTGGTGGGGGAGAAGGGGTGGAGGTGATAAAGAATGAGTCAGATATTCACCCCCAGCACGGCCCAGGACAGCTGACAGAGAAGCGAATCTACCTCAACAGGTAGAGTGCACCTCGACTGCGTTGCTGTACTAATGATGCATTGAAAACTAATCATTCTTGTGATTTGCAAACTGAGCCTAATCCTCCAGTTGCCGGCTCTGTCATTATAACAGATCATGTTCGATCTTTGATCTCTCACTTCACTGTAAAGCTTTATACGCTCTATTAGATCAATGTTGCAGGTATCACTACTGACAAGCAATAAAACATAGTTTCAACACAGAAACACCCACACAGCAGTGTAACTTGCACATATCTAAAGTCCTTATACCAGCTGCCTGAAACATGTTGAGGCCGATACTGTAGGGTGACAGTAGACATGTTATTGTACCATGAGCTCATCATACAGTGAAGTGTTCTGACTGTGTAAGTTCAGACTCTTAGTTGAGAAGAACATGTCATTCTGATGGTCATAAAAGCATGTCTCTACTTGTAGTTCGAGGCATCAGAGGCTCTGTAACAATGTGCGCTCACAAAAAGTTTGGAGATATAACTTTAGACTTATTTTAACAAGTTCTGAAGCAATAATAAACAGTGTATGAACATGTTTTAGCACAATATAATGTAGTTGTAAACAGAATATATTTTAAGTGCTTTTTGAGTTAAGATTGATACCGTACCACTCTTAAGTCTGTACGTTATTATGTAGCTTGTTGAGTCAGCAGCCGGTTAGCTTAGCATAAACACTGGAAACAGGGGCAAACAGCTACTTTACTTTACCAAATCAGCCTACCAACACATCTAAAGCTCACTAATGAACTCGTTATATCCTGCTTGTTTAATCTGTAGCCTATAACGTGAAAAAACAACCATTTGCTGTTGTATAGGGGTTTATTTGCTGGAATATTTGTTGGCTGGGAGCAGTTGCCAGGCAAACAGCAGACACTCCAGGATGTTATTGCATTAACCCTAGATAATATGACATTCCATAAAACGGCAACATTTTGTTTTTACATTTCAGTTTTTAAACAATGAAGATGGATTTACTGAACTTTAGAGGTGATTTTAGGTTAATTTTGGTACCTTTGCACAGAGTCAGGCTAGTTGTTTCTTACGGTTTCCAGTGTTTATGCTAAGCTAAGCTAACCGGCTGTAGCTTCATATTTATCGTACAGACATGAAAGTTGTATCGACCTTTTCTCAAACTATTGCTTTAATGTATTTGTGAACAAATATGACTTTTCTTATGATTTAATATCCAGGTGTGTGTGTTATAACTACTTTGATGAACCATATATTTATTTATACATTGTTCTGAGACTCTGAAGCTCAACAGTGTTAAAGCTGCCTGTGAATACAAAACACTTACAAATGTCCCTATATCGAATTGCAACTATATTAAGAGTGGGTTATAAACCATTTATTACATTTTTATATACTGTTTATAAACCCTAAATAGGGGTGTGTTAATATAAAGTGTTACCCACATGATTTTTGAATTTGCTTCAAGCTACAACCATCAACATAAACAAGGAAGTATGTGAGAAATGTCAGGACTAAAATGTTTGCAAATACAATTATTGTTCAGCTGCATTGACTTTGAAGCTATGCATGACTGTGTCTGTTATTGTGTTGTGTTTGCTTTGTGTTCAGGCTGACAGCCCATTAATCAATGAAGTGTGATTATAGTGAAAACTCAGTCAAAAAATACAACCAAGAATTCTCTTTTAACTCTAAATTCATTCCCTAACCCTAAGCTAACCTCACTCATTACCCTAATGTAACCTCAACTCTTATTCTAATCACCACTATAAACCCAAGGCCTAATCCTAAAATAAACTCTTACGGAAGTAAAAAAATGTTCTCACTGTGGAGGATTTTCCTAATCTTTTTGTGCTTGTGGGACATTTGGTCCTCATTAGTAAAGATATGCTGGAACACACACGCACACACACACACTTAAGTAAAGCAAGTGCAAAATGTATTTTACCTCAATCATGTTTTGACATGCGACCTAGAAGCTACAGTAACAATTCATCACCACAGGTGTAATTGGGAATGAATCATAAAACTGAGCGCTGTGGTGAGAGTAGTCTACAGGTAATATGGCTATAAATGGCACAAAAAACACTTAGGATTTCTCTGTCTCCCTCCATAAACTCTCTCTCCTACCATTCCCCTCTGTGATTCTTCTTTCTTCCTGCTTTGGTTTCAGCAAACTGCCGTCCTGGGCGAAAGCATTTGTTCCACGATTGTTCTACGTGACAGAAAAGGCCTGGAACTTCTACCCCTACACCATCACAGGTGTGTGTTTGAGTGCCTTTGTTTGTGTTAAACATCAGGTTACTTTCCCCTCAATGTATTATACAAAACTTATTTACTTTTAACAGATGGTTTTTCCATCAAAAATTCATCACTATGTATGCATGTATTCCCCCGTGGTAACGCGTACTGTATGTGTGTGAGAGCAATTGCATGCTCATGCATGTATGAGTAACTAATATTGTTTCTCCCTTTCCATATTAAACGTCCCTGGTGCTGCAGAGTACTCAGTAAGTATTCTCACACATCATTTACTACACATGAATGCAACAGAGCTCATCTCTTTCCAGTATCAGTGGATCTAATCTGCAGCATGCATCCACTCTCTCTATCTCTGCCCTCAACCACTTTTCCCTTCATTTTTACCACTTGTCACCCCGTAGGTATCATTCCTTCCCAAGTTCAGCATCCGCATTGAGACAAGATTCGAGAACAACAACGGCGATAACGACAATGTGAGTATGAGAGGGTGTGAGGGGTGAGAAAGATGGAGTTATTAGGGAAGAGAGGGAGGAGAAAGAGAGAAATTGCAGTTTTCTCTGCAGCCCACAGAAAATGTTAATCACATTGATGTATTCATTACAAGGAAAACAAGCAAAGCACAAAATGCTGTATTGGCAGATCTATTAGCCAGACATGCAGCGGCAGTGAGCACAGTTGTCATGCTGCATTTTGTCCACACGCATAAACACACACAGAAATTCAGTCACAATTACAACTCTGTCTGGCCCTTGTGTCTGCGGTCTGTAATGAAGGAAACACTCATAAAATAAAGAGATGATGAGCTGACTGTAGCTAGTCAAGTAACAAGAACCAACATGTCAAAATATGGAGATCTACAGTTCTGCTTGTGGAGAAAAATGGGGCAAATCTTGTTTCATGTCAGGTAGTTACAGGTTACATAAGTTTATTCCAAACCAACACAAATTCAGAGTGCTGTAGATGATCTGCGCACATCATCATATCATCATATAAGTGTACTTGAGTACAAATGTGAGGTACTTTTACTTACTTAGTATTTTCTTTTTATGCAACTTATACATTTCGGAGAGTATGACAGCTGTGGGTGCTAGTTACTTTACAAATAAGTTATTACATGCAAAACATATGAAGAGCTTATAAAATATGGTGCTTTGTTATAAATTAAACTACCCAACAGTTTGTACAATTACATCTGAAACAATTAGTCTATTTTGATATCTTATATGTCCTTTTTATGCAAAAATACCATTTCATGGTATGACGTATCACTGTTAACCCAAATTAGTTGACCTTTCTAGATATTTGTGTGGAAAACCGTTGCCTTAAACCACTTTAGTTTTTACACAAGGTGAAACTTAACATGTTAAGTTGTATTAACACAGATCGTTAAGTTGATGCAGTAGACAAATCAAGTTTACATTTGTTGTCATTACTAAAAATCATTAGTGAACATAAATATTTTTTTTTATGTTGTCATGTTGTCTAAAATAAGCATGTTAAGTTAAACATGCAAAGAAACATAACAAATAGAAAGCATTAGGCTACTTGTTTCTACTAAAGAAATAATTTGTCCAAATAAACATTGTTTCTTTGCCTTTATAATACTATGACTTTAAGATTAAGCTATTTATTTTATAAAAAAACAGATAGGAGAACAATCAACAAAACACAATCTTTTGAGCTGCGTGGGAAGTTTCACTCTGAAGATAGAGTTACTGATTTCCAAGCCACGTATATGACATTGAGCACACTCAAACTCCCCAGACGCCATCAGTCCCCACCCGGGTCTCGGTCATAGTACAACAATAAATGTAGATAAACATGAACACTAAATCAACCATACAAAACTAAACCCAGATAACATAAATGCACAGCCAAACATTAACAGAACTTTATTAAAACACACTTTAACTAGGACAGAAACCGTTCAGAACATATATTTTCATTCCCATGAGCCTTTGCACCGCTTCAGCGCAGAACAGTTCAAACGACCCCGCCCCTCCCATACAGAAACTTAACATCCTTAGTTATCTCTGCTTAACATGATCTGCGCACTGCATACTTAAACTGATAATTACAAACAACTAATGTGATTTAGTAATGAATGTGTTTTTTAACAAAACATGAAAGAATAAGTAGTGACCACTAAAAAGTTTAATTACAACTAAATCTGGGTTTACAGTGTCCATCGTTCCTGCTTCTGAGGATTTGCTCATTTTCTTTGTAATTATTTTAATTATTTTAGTTTTTCAGTTTGTTTTGTCCCACTATTGGGTGGACAAAACAAAGAACCAATTAATTGAGAACGTAATCTGCAGATCAATCAATAATGAAACTAATAATCAGTTGAAGCCCCAAAAATAAAAATTAGCTCAACTTCACCAAGTGAAACAGTAAAATGCTTTTTAAAGCCTGAGTAATCATAATCTAATGAAATAATATATAATAGCATAACTGTCACAGGGGCCATTTGTCTGCATATTAAGCATTTATTTTGATACTTTAACTTAATTTTTCTGGTTTTAGTCACTTTTTTACATTTTCAATGCAATACTTTTACTTGTAGGCCTAATGGAGTATTTTCTACAGTGTTGTATTAGTACTTTTACATAAGTAAATTCTATCACCACTATGGAGGCTTTGTATGTCTCTGTATGAATATCTACACCACACAGAAAACCGTAAGAGTGTCATGCCCTGAGCACACTGTAGAAAGCAACACAATACGTCCAGCTAATGCAGCTTATTCCATAACAGGGAGCAAGACCTTGGGTAGACAAAGACCAACAACAGCACCACAGGAGCATAGTGGGCTATTATCCAACAGCAGATTTTCCTTATTTGTTAGTTTTCAACTGTGAAATGAACAACTTCAGCGGGACATTAGAAGACATTTTAAAGAAGGTCAGATAAAGGTACAGTCCCTCCCTCTCTCCCTAGCTTCCCTCCATTCCCTCTCAAGAAAAAGTGTATTCTGCTCTCATAACTCTTCTTGTTCCCTTTTTAATATTTCTCATGTCCTTGTTTTTTTTCTTATCTCCCCCTCCTCTGCTCTCTGTCTGTTCTCTCTGTTTGCTCCAAGGGCCTCAGGGTGGGATATAGTGAGGGGTGTTATGGTGTGTGACCTCAGTTTTCGATACAGTTACTCATCTACTCTCATCCACCCCCCTCCCTCCACTGAGTGAGTGACTGTATGCGTGTGAGAGTATGGGTGAGTGAGTGTGATCATGTGTATCTGCTCACATTATACTGTACAACCTTCCCCATCTGTTTGGATGTAGGTGTTTGAGGACACACCGACCCCAGCAGAGAATGTGAGTTTCCTGGATATCCTGAGTGACCCCATCCCTGAAAAACACTACAAAGAGTCAGAGGTATGATGTGTGCTGATCTGACGGCCACATTCTGCTTTGTTGAATGTTGAAAGTTGTAGTACTATTCCACTGGAATTGTACCTCGTGTGACAGCACCAGAAAAGCTGGTTTCACAACGCTGCCCGTCAACCGTTCCTGACAACCGCAGAGTGTTTCCCAAAAAAGACAGTGGGCCCTATCTTGCACCCTGCGCAGCGTGGCACAAAGCGTGACGCAAGTGTCTTTGCTATTTTAAGTCCAGCACCCACATCGTTTAAATAGCAAATGCATCTGCGCCCATCTTTGCGCCCATGGGCATGCTGGTCTAACAGGGAGGTGTGTTCAGGTGAATTCTTGGCATATTGCTATCTTGAGGCAATGGGAAGTGATCACTCCATTGACCAACAAAAACCTGGTCTAAAGTCAATAGCGCAGCATTTCATTGTTATTTTAGCAGCGCATTAGTAAAATCCACCTAGGCTTATGCACAGCATACGCACACTATGCTTGTTACACAGAGACACACACACACACACACACACACACACACACACAGGGAAGCGCATCAGCACACAAACATGCAAAAAATTAAAAATATAAATATTACGGTGCAAATCCGCCATCATAATAGCAATATGCCAAGGTACAAACGCGCCTGGCTTTTAAAGGGAATTGGAGATGACCCTCTGACTGGTTTATTGCATGTTGCGCCCAAAACACACCTATGAATTAATGAAGACTCTAAGTACAACCCTTTTGAACCATGCGCCCGGCGCACAGACCCTTTTTCCCCCGTCAAACTAGCAAAAGTGGATTTGGACACGCCCTAAACGCAACTGTGCCATGCGCTTCATGCCGTGCGCTTGGATCATTTAAATAGAGCCCCAGTGTTTTTAAAAGTGGTTACTGCCACCCAGCAGTTACCAGAGATTCAGCACGCTAAAGAAAAATCTGTGTGTGTTCATGTGGGCAGCAACTGCTTTATACCCCTACTGCCGTGATCCAAACCGCTTCCCCTCTGCCGTCTTCCCCTCATTGAAATTACTGGAGGCTTCGAGTTACCACGTGGTGGTGTGAAAGCTTCTAATTGCAAAAACAAATGACTGTGTGTAAGATCAAATTAAAGGAATAGTTCAGTATCTTTGAAAATACACTCTGTTACGTGAGAAGATCGATACCACTTTAATGTGTTTTTATTGAGCAAAAGCCTGAAGGCAAATAGCATAGCTTAGCATAAAGACTGTAGGTGGGGGAAAGAGCTAGCCTGGTTCTGTTAAAAGTAAAAAAAAATCACTTACCAGCACCTCTCTAGTTAACTCAATATATCCTGTTTAATTTAAAACAGAAATGTAAAAACGACTAATTGCGGTTTTTCAGGGAGTTACATGCTCTATTTCTATAACTTTTACATTTCAGTTTTTGTACTGATGAAACAAACAAGGGTTAAGCATTAAGTCAGTAATATGCCCAGACACCTCTTTTAAATCTTCATTCCCTCTTGAACTTCTTAACTCCCTTCAAGTCTTTGGAGACAAAGGTCAATTCAGAGGCCTGGGTACACAGAAGCATGTAGACAAGCACACGTCAACACAGATGAATAATATACATACACAAGCACACATGCATGCACACACACACACACACACACACACACACACACACACACACACACACAAACACACCAATCTCATAGATTGAATGGCACAATAAAAACGTAAAAATCACAAACACTTTCATAATGTGTGTTATCACACTTTCCTCCTATGGGCTTTGTTGAGCAACAATCTCCTTGCACCTCCACACACTAATCTCACACACACACACACACTTGCAGTTCACACATACACATCCATAGTGCTCCCGAAGATGCCTCACGGGACTAAAGTTTCTGCAGACTCAGCAAGTAACGTATAGACCCACTTTTCAATCTGTGCAGGACCTGGGTCGCTGGCAGTCAAGTAAAACTGGCAGAGGGCCTCTGGAGAAAGGCTGGAGAGACGACCACAAGCCTATTATGTGCTCCTACAAGAGGATACAGTGCAGCTTCGAGGTGTACGGCTTCCAGACAAGGACTGAGGAATTCATACACAAAGTGAGACAGAGCGTTTTTTTTCACATTATGCCTTTTCCCTGTGCTGATGTAAGACGGACATCAAGATACGATCTGCAGTTAATGTTACGAGCCCATATAGGTGTAATACTAGGCGGGGAAATTAGAATTTATAGCTAATTTGATTTATTAAAGTGTTTGTGTCATGCTTTCTGCATGTTGGAGTCTTTAACTATGTACACCTGCAGTAAAATAATGATTCTTGAAAACCCTGATTGGTTATTTATTATTTGAATGTGCCATGTGTTGCATTTTGACATAAATAAATCATTACGACATTCATTTTGAAACATTAGTATAATTACCAAGACCCTCGCCAAGAAGGCTCTTAGGCTTAGATCTATTAGAAAAAAGCAAAGGTTTTTAGTTTCTTACAGCGGAAGTTGGTGTGACAAGTTAAAGAGCTGATAAAAAAGTCAACTATTTATCTTCAACAATGAAGAGAAGCAAATAAGCATGATAGAGAAACCAAAAGTACTAAGAACAAAACTAAAACACAAAATTGTTAGTGCAAAGAAAGGGCGTTTACAGGAATGTGGTTATAGTTTTTACAAAGGCGAGTGCAAATAATACTTCACAATTAATTGCAGTTTTATCGAAATCGCAATATGGACTAGTGTAATATCCAAATCGCAGGGGGGGTGCAATATTTGTCAAAGGCAAAGACGTCTAACCTCACTCGTCCCGGCCTACAAATCGTATCCTACAGACTACAGAAAAACCCAAGTTTGTTACAGATCCTCGCAAAACCCACACTATATAACACATACACACACCTGCACACTTCTAAATCCAGAACACCCAGTAGCATTTTTATTTGCATTTTGTTTTTCCTGCCATGTTTTTGTTTCTGGTATTATTTCAGAACATCCGGGACATTCTTCTGGTTGGCCACAGACAAGCAGTAGCATGGATAGACGAATGGCACGGTGGGTCACAATGCAAAATTCTACATATTACAGTTAGATAAAACATTCAGAACAATGCAGTTGTACTTTCAAAAATACACGCTGTGAAATGTAGTACATATTTCATACGCTGTTCTGATGCT
This sequence comes from Sander vitreus, assembly GCF_031162955.1. Classification (NCBI taxonomy): domain Eukaryota; kingdom Metazoa; phylum Chordata; class Actinopteri; order Perciformes; family Percidae; genus Sander; species Sander vitreus. The sequence goes on from NC_135860.1 coordinate 13,181,699, forward strand.
CTGTGTGTGTGTGTGAGTGGTGAGTGTGTGTGTGTGTGTGTGTGTGTGTGTGTGTGTGTGTGTGTGTGTGTGTGTGTGTCACTTTGCTTTCCCCACAGGGCTGAGTTTGGAGGAGGTGAGAGAGTACGAGCGAGCGATGCAAGAGAAAACCAACAGCAAAGTCAAATCCAACAACACAGGTGAGGTTGCAGCTCCTGACCTGCACTGTACTGAAATACCACAGAGGACGAGAGGGGAGACAGAAGGGGGGAGTGAGGGAGAGGAGAGAGGATACAGCTGGATGTGAGACCAGTGAAGGTAGAGAGAGAGAGAGAGAGAGAGAGAGAGAGAGAGAGAGAGAGAGAGAGAGAGAGAGAGAGAGAGAGACGAGAAAGAGAAAGAGAAAGAGAAAGAGAAAGAGAAAGAGAGATAAGCAGTAAATGAAAAGAGCCACAAGTTTGAAATGTATATTTGTGCTCTATGGTAATTATTCTTGCATTTAATTTCAGGATAATAATCAGCGGCTATAGCAGGAGATGTAGGGGAAGGCAAAAAAACACATTTTTACATCATTAGGAATTTACAATAAACCTGAACAGGTATATTGTATTTTTAGCCCATGGTGTTATCCATTGCTGTCAACAGACTGCAAAATAGTATGAATTAATAACTCTTGTAATGCTAACAGGCGTGAACAGAGGCTGGTTGCGCCACTAGTGCCTTAGCTGTGCCCTACAAGTACCCAGATGGCTGGTGCACATCTGTGGGAGAAAAAAGGAGATGGAAGAGCAGTCAGGAGGCATTTCACAACACAAGGAGCAGTGAGGAAGGAGAGGCAGAGGGTGTATGCCCAGAAAAGGAGGACAGAAAGACAGATGTAAGGGGGGGAGAAGAGTGTTGGCTGGCTCATGAAGTGATAATGCCACTGCGTCGGTCTGATAAACAGTGTAATGCAGCCACCTGCTGAACTCTCCCCATCACCAGCCCCCTCAACATAAATAACCAGCCATTGCAGCACTTAGCTACAAATGTCAGCCCTGTTGGGGGTCTGTAGCTGTGTGTGTGTGTGTGTGTGTGTGTGTGTGTGTGTGTGTGTGTGTGTGTGTGTGTGTGTGTGTGTGTGTGTGTGTGTGTGTGTGTGTGTGTGTGTGTGTGGTCACCCTGCCCCCTGCAGGTTAGTCTGGTGAACCTCAGCTGGATGTGAGAGATATCAAAGGTTGACTTCCCAGTATGGCCTTCTCTCTCTCTCTCTCTCTCGCTGCTCTGATGAGACATCAAGCTGCAACAAATCTGCAGTCATTGCTCAACCTGCTGCAGCTCGCAGCACCGCCATGACCCCCTACAGGCCAAACACTGCCACTGCGTTTATCTTTGCACAGACCAAATGATAGTTTTCATTTCATTCATTTGCCTTAATAAAAGTAAATGGATGTCATTTACTCTAGAGAGTCTAATAACAAGTTGGGTGTGTGGATTGAATACCAATAAGGGATTTAACTAATGGGAATCTAAGTGTATGACACAGATCTTAAGTATACTTAAATAAATTGAAAACAAACACAGTTGTCCCTCGGTTTCCTTTCTTCGCAGTGCATCTTCTGCTTTTCTTTCTCTTTTATCTCTTTAATGTTGTTTCTTCCATGGCATGTGTATCTCATTCTCTATCCATCTCTTATTCTCACAACTTCAATTTGCTTCATTTGCATAACGTGAAAAGCAAATAGAGAAGAAGAATCGTTGATAAAAGAAAAACTCGCTCTCTCTTTCTCTCTCAGGCCCACCAGCTGCCTCTCGCCCTGCGTTCCCTCGCTCCATCTCAGTGACAGACGAGCGTTCACTGAAGAAGATGGGAGTGACTACTGCAGCCACGTCTGACCCTTCACTCTCCTCTGTGCCACAAAGTCCCATGCGCCTCAACTCCACACCTGAATGATGCCTCACACATAGACACACACATTGTACTGTACAGCAGGTACACACAGAAACCAATGTGTTTCTCAAACACTAACCCACATGCAAACAGTGACTTAACGGACATTTTGTACAGTTGTGTTGGCTCGATTTCCTGATGTCTGATTTTATGCAAATAGCTTGTACAGGCATTTGTCATTATGACATGTTCTGGAAAATTAAAAAGTAGCCTACATCAGCAACCTATGCCAATGACGTCAGACGCTAAATCCAACTCAACTCATATGACACTGTGATTAACATAATATTATGCTTGTTTAACAAATGTCAGCAGAGGTGGGAGGGGAGAAGATGCACACTACGTATGTTGAGATTGTTACTAGTAGGTTCATGTGTTTTTTCATCATGGCAGCGTTAGCCTCAAAGAAAACTCAAACTGCACCAATATGGCAACATTTTGGATTTTAAGCCGTAAAACCTAGATGTAGTCCTGCTGATTGTGGTGCCCCTTCACTCTCTGCTTCATCTTCTTATTGACTGTTTATTGGCAGTTGGAAAACCAGCTTAGAGATGAATTACTGCCACCAAGTGCACTGGAGTCGCAAAACTGGAGAGGCTGCTGAGTCAAGAGCGATACCTAGTTGTAAAATTTTGTACACAGGTATCGCTCTTGACGTAATATCAAACCAGTTTGAACATTTTTACACCAGCCGAACCCTAACATTTTATTATTTATTATTTTATTTACTCTTTGGGGGGAGTCAGATAAGAAGATCAGTTCCACTTTCATATTTTTCTGTCAAATATATGGCTACAGCTAGCAGCTGGTTAAGTTAGCATAATTAGCATCAACACTGGGAACAGGGGGAAACTGCTAGCCTGTCCAAAGGCAACAAAATCCGCTTACTAGCACTTCTTAAGATCATTTATTAACATGTTGCATCTTACTGTAAAACACTGAATTGTTGTTTTTACACCTAGTTTTTTGTGCATCTAAAGATAAGCAAGTGAGATATAACATGTTTATGTTTAGATGCGCTGGTAGGCGGATTTTGAAACCATTAGATGGCCAGGCTAGCTGTTTTCAGTCTTTGTGTTAAGCTAAGCTAACTGGCTCCTGGCTCCATATTTACCGTACTGATATGAAGGAGAGAGGTATCATCTTTTAAGCTAATTTTCCAACAGAGAGCGAATAAGTGTATTTCCCAAAATCTCCATTAAGACACAGTAGAGATATTATCTATTTTTATGCACATGTGCGTGTAGTTGCTCTCTTCACTGCATGTTACAAACGTTACAACACACACTACGTGTGACAATTTATATTGTTGCAGTCAAAAATCCTTCCAGTGTCTTCGACAACCTGTAAACGCACTTTTGAGTTTCTCTGCCACAGTAGAGGTCAGTGACCACCAGCAGGGCTCTCCAATTGTTTCCCAGCCCCGGCCCAGCAGCCTACAGACAGATGCATAAGTAGTTTAATAGAGTGGATCTAATAAGATAGAAGAGGAGAATGGGGGAGGCTGTCAATGCTATGGATCTGCTACCCTCTCCACCTCTGCCAATAGGTCAGACCAGGTGTATTGACAGAAGGCAATGAGGCGTTATATTGGTTCCTTGAAAACTTAGCTGAGCACTGCAAATGGGTCAAGCCAGGGCTAAACTTCAACTATGAGTCAATGATATGACCATTTATAAGACTATTAGCTCAATTTTTTTATGTACATTTAGAGGAAAATGGGTTTTCATCATCAGGGATCAACAATGGCAATGATGAAATAGTTTGTTGTCCTTAATGTAAAAACATTTAGTTTGAATTAAGTACATAAATGAATCAAGTGGAAAATGCATGTGGAAATTGCACGGTATAGTCTTTTGTAATGGACTTTAATCAATAAATACAATTTCTTAGCAATGAGAGGATTCACTAGTGTCCTGATATCTGCCTAGATAAGTGAAACATTTACTCACATTACACATGACATTATCAGCCATGTTTGATCAGTATTGACCTGGACCAACTGCTTTTTCACATCATCATACTCGCATGTAATCTACTCACCAATTTCACACTTGCGTGCCATGTGGAGCCGGCTCCAGCAGCAATGGCAGCCACTTGGTCCAGCCTGGTTTGGCTCTGTAGCTCATGGCAGTTGGATCTCTGCAAGACAATGGAGAGGAGAATAATGAATGTTTAATAGATGTGGGGTTGTGAGTTGGGCGTGTGTGCATGTATGTCATCGCTGTATCACTTTATTGTTCAAGACTTCAGGACAAAAGCCCAGGCTTGTCACAGAGATACTTCAAAGTGCCTGTGACTGACAGACATGGCACCCTGCTTTAAATGATGCACCAAATAGCTCACATTATGGGGCTCATTATGGCTTCTTTTATCCATACAAATCAAGAGTCAGCGTGACAATTTGTTATTACCTCCCCGACAAAGGACTTGCAGACGTGCATTCACATACACACACAAACACATAAACAAATGCACGCAAAAGTCTTTCTCTCAATGTGTCTTTTTACAGTAGCAGCAGGAGGCTGATATGAAAGAGCAAGTGCTCAACACAGCCAGGAGTGTTCACAAGTGCTGCAGAGGGAGCACAAACTGCCGGCTGCACTGCATTAACATTACCTCTTTCTCTTTTACTTCTTTGTCTCTCCCATTAAATGTTCTCTCTCATTATTGCAGTCTCCACTATTCCCCTCTTTTCTCTCCATCCTCCTCCTTTATTCTCCCTCTCTCATTCTTGAAATCTCCCTTGATCTCCTTTTCTCTCGTTCCTCTTTATCTGTGTGTCCTCATCTTCGTTCCTCAAGAGGGCCTCTAAAGAAGATGTACTGTGTTCATTATATGGAAATGTTCCCCATGGTACATTATCATAGATCCTGACCCTGTAGCGCAGAATCATCCTGCTGTTCCCAGTTTGCCCTGCAGACCCCACAAATAGCATGGTATAGGAAAGACAGGATGCTCTCCAGCTGCACCGCCGTCCCCGGCACTGTGCTCGTCTGTACAGTCACTTTCATGTGAAACCTTGAGCTGGACACCTATGGGTACACGAGAGAGAGAGAGAGAGAGAGAGAGAGAGAGAGAGAGAGAGAGAGAGAGGATGGTGGAAAGACAAAGGGGAAAAAGAATTAAATAAAGGAATAAAAGATCAAGGAAAGAAAACATCGAGAAATAAAGAATACATTTTGAATTAATTATTTAGATGGAAAGACCGTTTTAACAAGCAGGAATTTGAGGCAGTTTATTCTGGGAAAGAAAATTGTAAAGAGCATGTGTGTGTATGTCTGTACATCATTTCCCCTCCACCTTAATGGCATTTTGCCAAACCACACTGATGTACGAGCTCCAGATCAATACACGCTCTCCATTCACTAGACAGACACTAATGCAACGGACTCATTTGTTTGACGATGTGTGCATGTGCATGTGCATGTGCGAGTGTGTGTTTGTGTCTTTCAAACTGGTTTCCATTTCTATGCTGTATCTTTAACTCAGTCATTAAAGGAGATTGACCATTAAGCCACATAGTTTAGCATGTCACTAACTTAATGACTTATTTCACATGCCAACATTGATTTAATAAAGGTTTAGAGTGTGTGTGTGTGTGTGTGTGTGTGTGTGTGTGTGTGTGTGTGTGTGTGTGTGTGTGTGTGTGTGTGTGTGTGTGTGTGTGTGTGTGTGTGTGTGTGTGTGTGTGTGTGTGTGTACTTGCATACCAATCCAACAGCGGACAAAAAGGGGACATTTTGGAGGTCCACTGTTAATTTTTAATCGCGATTACGATTTTGGCTCCTAACGATCACAAAAACAGATTTATCGAGAAAACCGATTATTTTGCAGATTACGTTTTGCAAGTAAACTTTCATTTTATCAGTTGTGTTCTGAATGAAAAAATAAAGGTTCAAAACGGTAAAAGTATGAAGAGAAATTTCACAGTTATGATTTTTTCCATAATCAAGCAGCCCTAGTCCCTTGTTTGGAGGTCTGGTTTTAAATCATGCTGTGTGAGTTCAGACTCAGCACTGCCCCTGCTGCTCCAGTGGCTGGCTCCGCGGGCTCGGGGGAAGGCCCCGTCCTGTCCGCCTTGTCTGGCATCCAGTCACCGCTCGCAGTCGCTAGCACGAATTCCAGGATCGAAGTCCTGCGCGAAATCAGCCGCCCCGCTGATTTTTTTTCCCCCACTATGGCCACGCCAAGACCCGCCCTTCAATAGCTACTATTGGCCAGGCGTCCATGCTTACGTAAGGTAACATAACCTGATTTCTACAGGTCCTAGCCCCTGACCAATCTATGGTGGCCCTGAAGTGCAAATCACAACAGCAAATAGAAAAACGCAACAGCAAATCATAAAACACAACGGCAAATAGGAAAACACAACGGCAAATAGGAAAACACAACAGTAAATAGGAAAACACGACAGCAAATATGAAAACACTTCAACAAATCATAAAACACAACAGCAAATAGGAAAACACGACAGTAAATAGGAAAACACGACAGCAAATACGAAAACACGACAGCAAATTGGAAAACACGACAGCAAATATGAAAACACGACAGCAAATAGGAAAACACAACAGCAAATATGAAAACACGACAGCAAATATGAAAACACGACAGTAAACATGAAAATACGACAGAAAATATGAAAACACTTCAACAAATATGAAAACACAACAGCATTAACTTCTACCGGAAAAGGTAGGGCCTATCTAGTAGAGGATGGACCCTCCTGATTGGACAGAAGGACTGTCTGTCTTTTGACAGGAAGGAGAGGTGGAAAACACAGAAAAGCGCCTACTTTTAACAGAGAGACAGTCCGTCTGTCCTTTCAGGATGCTCCGTCCTCTGCTAGATAGGCCCTACCTTTTCCGGTAGAAGTTAATGCTGTTTTGTTTTCCTATTTGCTGTCGTGTTTTCATATTTGCTGTAGTGTTTTCATGTTTGCTGTCGTTTTTTCATATTTGCTGTCGTGTTTTCCTATTTGCTGTCGTGTTTTCATATTTGCCGTTGTGTTTTCCTATTTGCCATTGTGTTTTATGATTTGCTGTTGCGTTTTTCTATTTGCTGTTGTGATTTGCACTTCAGGGCCACCGTACCAATCAGCTATCCTAACCTTAACCATTCGAGGTCAATGCCTACAAAATGAAATCAATCGAGCTGCTATTGAAGGGCGGGTCTTGGCGTGGCCATATTGGGGAAAAACATTTTGCGGCAAGCTTTCGTCTACCTCCACCACTAGACCTGCGCCTGTGTCACTAATAGATGGCGCCATTCCAGCGACGCAGATTCCCGGGCAGTTAGGTGCTTGTGTTTCGTTTTTACCCTCGTAGTGTTTTGAAGTTCTCGTGGCAGCGATAATGGCAGTGATTTTTCCCTGTTTACTGTACGAGATTCTCACGCCGCCTCATAATATAGCTCAAAACGCACCGTAACTCTAGCAGAGGGTACCTGCCAAAGCCCCCAGGAACAGTGCCATGTCTTGAAGCAACCATTGGCTTAGTGGCCAGTGGTGGAATTGCAACGTCTGACAACCCACTGGCCCAGAAAGACTTTACCAATAGAATGTATTTCACGGTTATAATTTTTTGGGGGGGTACATCAGCTTACCAGTCCGAATACTTGGATGGTCCTTGTTCAAACCATCTTAAAATAAATTAATAATTTTTTAATTAAACACATCGCACTGCTATGCAGGATCACATGACAGTTCTCCTGAGTTCCTGTAGCTGTAATTATGGTTATAATGGCTGTGGATTATCATGTGTGTTATCTTATGATGCATCCGAGCACTGTATACTGTATAGCCTGTAACGTGGATGTAACATTGTTTGCGTCTCTGTTCCCAAGCTGCCGGGTCTCGCTAACATTAGCAGTAGCTAGTAATGAACGTGTATCAGACCCACAGGACTGCGCCCAGCAGAGCCGCCTCCACATCCGAGGGCTGTATGCTGTGGGGCCTGTAAAGTGGATTTAACGTTATTGGAATCTCTGTTCACAAACTGCCGGGGCTACAGCTAGCACGACATAATGATTACATCTCTTTGGTTCTCTTAATACATCCATTGTTTATTTAGATAAGCATTAAACGATGAAAACAATGAAAACAATGTTTAACGTTAGTGAATATTTTAGACAATGAACGACGAGTTCTCTGCATATACTTGTTTCCGCAAGACAAAAGCTCATGAACGAGTGGTGTGGCTATACAACAACTCAATCAAACTGTCGCTAGCGCGCATGTCCATCTTGATGTTATGGGCCAGTCAACGCAGAAGATTCGGGTATTTTAGAGCTGCATCATGCGCTTTGAGCAACTCTCATTGGAATGAATGCTATATCCACTTCTCTTAATGCAACATGGTTCCTGCTACTGCTGCTCTCCCTGCTTAAGGCTTTCCATGTAGGCACATGAAAGGGCAGGAAGTTGTGCTCTTCCTGCCTCATAGTGCGGTGTTGCTGCTGCCCTCCCTGCTAATGCTTTCCATGTAGGCTCATGGATGGGCAGGGAGGTTTTGCCTGGTATAGTGGTTTTGGGGGATCCTGCTCTGCTGCTCTCCCCGCTTAAGGCTTTCCATGTATGCACATGGAAGGGCAGGGAGGTGTGCTCTCCCTGCCTCATGCTTTCCACGTATGCACGTGGAAGTGTGGGAGGCCCCAGAACAGAGCCATATGGCCAAATACAAATTGCAGATGAATGAATCTATTTTGACAAAGTAGTCATGACTGAACTATGTATTTTGTAATAATTTGTCTTTCTGTAATATGTTATATTGTTAGTCAGGGTTCTATTTTCAGATATAGGTTATTGATTGACATCTTCACACATGATGATAGAAGTTACGTCAGAAATTAGAGGGTGGTCAGACCAAAATTAGAACTGCATTAAAAACATCCAAGGGGCTGTGTTGGTGTGGGCATGTGACTAAAGGTACAAGTGAGGAGATGAAACATTATCTAGTCTGGTATCGAGTCATAACTCAATGGTATCGAGTCATGAGTTTATAGGCTTATTACAGTTTTTGCCTATTGCTTACACACGTGTTGCAGAATCTGGCATGTACAGTGTTAAACGTAATCTAGGTAAAATCTAGGCCGTGACTACATACGTAGGTATGTGGAGACACGGACTGTTATGTAGTTCTCTCTAAACAATATGAATAAACATAAATAAAAGTTTCCAATCAGCTGATTGTTTTTAATGTATTAGTTTTATATCATTTATGTTGAAATTCTGGGGAAGTTATTCCACATGTGAGGCTCTGGAGCATAATGGGAAAGTGTTGCCCTTCAAGCCCTTCTGTATACAGATGTAAATTGTGTTAGGGAGGTTGTGCATTTTACTGATTAAAGCTTGGCCACACACTCCCAGCCATCTCGACCAGCCCTGAACACACACACACACACACACACACACACACACACACACACACACACCACCACTACCACCAAATAACATTTGATGCAAAGTATTGGGATAAAAGGTTTATATATAGAATAAAATGAGTTTTTATTTTTGAAGTATTTAATAATAAAGTTTTTTATACCAACTTTTTGTCTCCAGTGGGGAAAATAACTTCCATTATTCAAGTAATGTATTTAAGTACAATTTTGAGGTACTTGTGTTATTTAAGCATATGCTACTTTATACTATCACAACATTTTAGAAGGATTTTGTTTATTCCACTGCATTTACCAGACAGCAACATATATCAGTTGATAAAATCTGATGCACTGTTATAGATTCAAATTAAAATGCTGCTTACATGTTAATGTATCTCTAATTTAAAAAAGATCCAGTAGTACAGTATAACACTGGTGAAATAGTAGTAGTAGAGAATAATGCATGATAACTTTTATTTTTATATTTTCCTGATAATACTTATTGCACTTGAGTACAATTTTAAAGGCAGCACAATAGTTGTAAGAATATGTTTATGGTAGTATTACTACTTTTATTTGAGTTCTGTCTGCAGACTGCTTGTGTTTGATCAGGGTTCAGGGTTACAGTAGGTGATGTGGATGAAAGATATGAAGCAGTAAGCTGTTGATTTCATTTATTTTTGGCTGCCTTATCAGCAACCTTGGATTTAAAAAAAAAAATAATTAAATCCTTGACCTTAGAGTTGTTAAGTGCATTAAAGGTGACTTGGTGTTTATAAACGTGATAATATTGTAAGACTATTTACCGGTGTCTGATATTGTGTGTGTGTGTGTGTGTGTGTGTGTGTGTGTGTGTGTGTGTGTGTGTGTGTGTGTGTGTGTGTGTGTGTGTGTGTGTCTGTGTGCGAGAATTCCCATTAATGTAAGTCTTGCATAAGACTACACAGTGAGGCCAAGATGCTTGTGTTCCCTCATTACAGTGTCAGCAATACAGTTTTTAGCCCACTCAACCACATAAATGACTTAAAATCCTCTGTGCATTAAGCCTCACCACTGGGAACCCAATTTGTAACCCCTGCCCAGTAATACGTTAACTGGACTTTATCTGGGGACAGGCAGAGTGTAAAATTCATACACTATCTAAGAGAACTAATTGAACCAATTAAGAGAGTGAATATGGATTACTGTGCGACTGTGAACACACACATCCCCTCTGGAATATAGTTGGAGACCATTGCTTTCACGCGATAATAATTTTCATTGCAAATGGATGGCGGTGCAGGGCCTCAGCATGCTGCACAACAACACTCCCAGAGTTGGCTGGCTTAGCATTTACACTGATGTGTTTTCATTTCCTTAGCAGCTGATTCCAGGACTGCTATTCTGGGCAGTAATTAATTGCATGCGGGTTAAGGAAAAGTCAAGGATAAGTGTTAAAACGGCTCCTCTACTTGTATGTACTTTCAAATCGCACACAGTCACAAAGGCAGCGTTCATTTTTCACACAAACACACATTTGCTAGAGGAAACAATAAGAAAATGAGTATAAACAAGAATATACACAGAAACTTGCACAAAAATAAGAGCCTTGAGTACTTCATGCTTTAAATATCTTAATCAGCAAGCCCATAAAGCGTCCCGATTTTAATTGCCCCACCATGACTATTAATTACATAACAGCCATTGCAGACAGCATGCCCATATGTTTGCTAATAGGAGAGGATGGATTAGGATGGTGTGTGGAATGTATTAAATACAATGTTTTTTTTATTGATCTACAAAGGTAGAATTGCATTTCCCCTCCAGGATGCACACAAAAACAACAGTATTCATTTTCTTACGAGCTCAAAAGAACGACATAAAACAAATGGTAGGAAATACTTCATAAGCTGAAAAACAATGTGCCGCATTATTATAAAGAAGCTTTATAAAACAAGATTACTGTAAACCAAGAGATACTTCAGCTGTAAGGACAAAGTACTATATTACTGTGAAGCAAAGGATGCTTCTTATGCTGCAGGAACAATGCACTGTATTGTTCTAAAACTTTCTGGAGGACCAATACAGTGGGGATGATACAAGGTTACAAAATGTAACTCATTTGATTGGCAGCCAGTTGATCTCATACATGGGTTGGGAAAACCGTCCTGGCAAAGAAGTGAAATCTGAAGGCAAACTATTTAAATAAGTCATTTCTGTGTTCAGACACTACAGATACTAACTGAGCACCTATCATTGTTATTATTGTAGAAACTGTAATATGATCACAACATGTTTGTCCTGCTATTTCTATAGGGAAGGCTACATTCTTGCACATATCCACCTCTCAGTGTTTTGTGCTTCCAGCAGGACAAAATCTAAAATTTAACAAGAGCCCATGTAATCCTTCAACGAAACTGATCCCAGTAGACAATACCTTAAAAAAATGTAATCTATGTTGTACAATAAAATGTTTGTTCGCTTTGCAAAAAAATCACAAATATAGCTGCCAGCAGCATACATTGCTTTGATATATATATAGATTAAACAACTTTTAAAGAACAAGACTCATCGTGTGTGAACAGTGCAAGGTAGACTACTCTTAGACCACTAGTCCACCATCTGAGATGTTTGGACCCTGAAAATGCTCACACAATTATTCACATTGTCTGTGCTACCATTGTTTTGTTGAATTTGTTCAGTGGGCAGATGCAGCCTGGATCTGAGGATGTAAACATAGCAAATGTAGTTGAGCCATTGATTCAAGTCACTGATGAACACCATTGAATCTGGTTTAAAGCTGCACAAAGCCAGACCTTTATTTGTAAAATATCCAATATATTGTATATTAAAACTGTTGATCTGATGGTCCCAGTAGGCTTCATCCACAGTTTCTTACACAGTGACCTCACTAAGGCACTTTAACACTTAACTTCTTCTCTTTACATAATGAGGAAGTCCTCTTTTGATAAAATTGTTGTTTGATAAGATGGCTTGTTTTTCTGAGCGTCTGTGTGTCTGACTCGCAGGCCATGTCGACAGGTCGCACTGTTAGGTGGGACACATCTCAACAGGTGATTGGCTCTTTAATGGCAGTTCAGAATGACAGTGATTTGCATATGGAGCAGAAATATCCTTCACTTCTCCCAGCTTACCTGTCACTTTTGTCTTTATTGATTTTTTAATGAAACGGCTAAAAGGTAAGGTCCAGTCAAGAGTTTGGTGTCAGTGGCTTTATTAATTTGAATTTAAATTGAGGATATAAAGCCTTTTATTTCTCACCTCATCCTTTCTGTGCTTGACTGTTTTTGAGTGAAAATAAGACTTTTTAATCAGCTTACTTGATAAGGTGTTAACACTGTTTTAAATGTGTGTAACTGTATCTGTGTGTAATATGTGGGGATGTAATTTGAGAAAAACCAATGCAATCCTCTGAAAAACTAAAAAGTCTTAGACAATATGGTAATGACTACCTATGTCTTAATTCCATATAAACGCCCACATGCTTTTTTTTCTCCTGCTGCTCACATAACATCTATTACAACTTTCCATAGCTCTAGGCCAAGCTTTCCTCTCGTCTCTTTCTCCTTACCCTCTGTCTTTCTCTCCCTCTCATCTGTGCCCATTTCCAACTTTGCCACCGCACTCTGTTATATTTCCAAATCAAAGTAATGAAATGGATCTTCACTGAGGTGATTTCGTAGCAAGCAAAGAGGGGCTGTCATTACTGCATCACACGGACAGGACAAAGAGAAATAAAAAACAGGAGAGGGAGGAAAGACAAATCAAAGAGACCCGGCTGCCTGGCTTACTTTTATTTTAAGTTCCAGCTAGATCTATAGCTACTGCCTTCAGGAACAATCCTCCCTTGAATACTCTTACACTGTTATAAGTCATCAATCTGTGGTGTTCAGTGGATTGCAGGAGTTCGTTTGTCATGGAGTGTTGACATTTTTACTCCACAATAGATTTCACCCTGTGTGATTGTTGAACAGTGGTTCGTACATCTAGAGAGAAGCTGCTGCTCTTTGATTCTGAGGTGCTGTAGCCAGAAACCTAACTGATGTTTCAGAAAAGAAGATTTTCTCTGCTATTGAACTATCAAGCAATATTTTTACATAACGTCACATCAACTGTGTTTGGACCGTCATTTATTGCGAAACACAACTAAGCTCTGTGCTTGCTCTGTGAGGCTGTATTTTAGCATAGCTTTGCTTTGAGCTAAATGCTATCATCACCGGCATGCTGACATGCTCACAAATACAATGCTAACATGCTGATGATTAGCAGGTGAAATATTACCATGTTCACTTAGTTTTTTATGTTAGCGTGCTTATACTTGTTAATTAGCACTAAACAGAAAGTACAGTTGAGGAAGCTGATGGGAATTTGCAGGTATTTAGTTATAAGCCAAAGTGAAACTGACATTTAAACCTGATGATTCCGCTATATGGAAAGTCAGGGGACCAAAGTCATTACAATTCATCCTGAGGAGGAACATGTGTGTATCAAATTATTGACAATCTATCCAATAGTTTTTGAGACATTTCACTCAAAAACAATGAAGGTCAACCTCATCATGGCGTTATATGAAAAGTGAGGGGATCACCAAACTCAGTCAGATTCATCATCTGGAAACCATGAATGTCCGTACAAAATGTTGTGCCAGTCCTTTTAGAAGATATTTCAGTCTGGACCAAAGTGGTCGCCCAACCGACCAGACAGATGACATTACCATACCTAGAGCCATGGCTTAGCATGGCAAAAACAATACTCCACAAAACATCATAATTGACTCAGAAATGCAGGTTGCAGCTACAAAAGCTGCCCTGAAGAGTTAGTTTTTGACTGTTTTTTTAATTTTTTATTTCTTCTTTAAGCTGCATTAGTAAAAAACAAGTGATTGGAAATAAGAAATGGTGCTATTTAATTCATTAACTGAAATTTCTGGGAATTTCCCCAAAGTTACTGGGGTGGAATGGAGCTTAAGCATGCCTGTGAGCCTCTGTTACTATGGGCCGCTGCTTTGTGCTGCCGTGTCTACCTGCTTCACGGGCCTATTATAGAGACATCAGGGGAGTAACAGAGGCCGACAGAGACAAACAGGTCACCCTTACCTGGGCTGCAGGATAAACGATTTCCCCTCCACCACAGCTCTACCTCCCTTATTTTCTCTATCTTTCTACCTTCATCCCTCTATTCACTCCTCCATCAGCCCTCCCCTCTTTTCTACCTGTCTGCCATCTGACTGCTTCTTTCCATCTTGTCCCCTTTCCTGCCCACCCTCCACCACCCTTCTTCCCATCCCAACCCCATATATGTGCCCCATCCTCCCTCCCACCTCCCCACCCCTTCGACACAACAGAATTCATATTAAAAAGCTGGCTGTGTGTGTCTGTGTGTTTAGAGGGAGGGGGTGATGAGAGGAGGGCAGCGTGTACAATGACCTTACTCGCAAATCGTTGCCTGCTGTACACCAAGCATGTCCTTGTTGCAACACCATAACAGCCCCAGACCAACGCGGCATAAACAAACACACCGCCTCATGCACACACAAACATGTCTACTGACAATTTTCTGCCTCTCTTTCTCTCTCTGCAGCAGTGCTGTATGCTGACTATGTACCATACACAATTCACTCACTTTGCTTGGTTGGCATTTAATAAAAAAGTACAACCGATATTCCATTCTTGTAGCACAGTGTTGCAGAGTACAACAGCTTTTTTAGGTCTGACACCTCAGTCAGGTGGAATAAGGAGGAAGAATGTGCCTGCAGCCTGTTCCTCTTTAACTGTCATAGAAAGGGACAAATGATGTCAGACTCTGTTGCCACTGCTTCAAAGATGCACATGTCCTTTTAAAAAGCCCTGGAGCTCTGGCATTTAACATTAACACAAGACAGGTGCTGTCATGCATTCAGCTCTGTGTCACCAGCGAGTCCTTGTGTAAGTTTATGCATGCAATATCATCCGCTGATGTATGATTGCATGCATACTGTATGCATGACTGCATAGGTGTGTATCTGTGTGTGTGTGTGTGTGTGTGTGTGTGTGTGTGTGTGTGTGTGTGTGTGTGTGTGTGTGTGTGTGGGTCTATGCTACAATGGCATAAATCATTGGAGCTGAGCAGGGGGCTGTTGCTGCTCTCTCCATCTGTCTCTGTCTGCAGGGGTGAGGTATTTTACACTGATGATAGGGCAAACAGAGGGAGGCGAGAAAAAGTGAGCCATGCTCGAGTCGTATGGGATGGACAGAAAAATAAATGCTGCGGTTTCGAAGGGCAGCGTGTGCATCATGTGAGCATGTGGAGAGACTTGGGGGAAGGGATGCGTCAAAGCCTTCGGTTCACATAATCTGCATCTCTGCAGGGCCTGGTTCTCACTACCTAAGATCTGCTTCTGTTATCCAGTGTCGAGAAATAATGCTGCCCATATAATGTCTCTGCACGCAGTCCTCCCTCTCCTGCAAACTGCTTACTGGATACATATGAATGCCTCTAGCCCCTCCCCCCTCGTGAAGTGAAGGGTGACACGGGAATATCAGTTGTTGCTCCCATGCATGACACAGCGTCAACGATTCACGGCTCAGACGCTTCATGTTAGTAATAGCAGCATCCTGATTGTGGTGTTGTCGCTTTCTGAATTAACTGTACTGATAAACCGTAGAAACGTCACAGCTACACCGCTGTGAAAGCGCCCTGAATGTCATTTATCAGAGTCTTGTTGTTCACCCTCTCCACGGCAATCTTCGCTCGAGCTTATCTTTAAAATTGAGGTAATAGGAGCTAACCTGAGCTAACAGCTGACCGGAGCTTATCGTTGATAACCAAACCTTCAGTTTGTCTCTACGTGCGCATATCCATGAACTGTTAAGGTCTTTTTATGCTTCTGCGTAGAATCGACGGCGTACCCCCGCAGACCCCTCTGCGTCTACGCCGGACCCTACGCCGTAGCATGACGTGCACCTCTCGAAAAATGTAACCACACGTCTTAGCGACGTGGCTTGGTAGCGTTGCATTTCCCCCGACTCATTTCCTGGTTCTCCTTCTCCATAACCAACATGAAATCAAGGAGAGGGTTAACTTTTCCTGCTAAAGATTCCCACTGTGGTCAGAAAACACAGGGGAGACACTTTGTTTCTCTCACTATGACTCTAGAGTCGGTACCGTCACTCTCTCACTTCTCCCTCACTCTATCATCCACTCCCCACACACACACACTCATGCCGGCCCGACGCACACACCAGCGCACAAGTATAAACATCAGGCCACTTACGTAGGCTACGGCGAAAGCTCTGCGTGGAGCCTCCGCAGAACCATAAAACGGCCTTTATGGACTTGAGCCTGAATAAAACCCAAGATTTTATTAAGTTGGCTGTAAAAGTTTTAAACTATAATTCAGAGTTTGACAGAAATCTGTTCAGATGAGATCTTAATGTGTGCAACATGGACATGTATAGTACAAAACAGCCTGTTTAACATTATTAGGATCCCCGAAAACGGATTAAAACAAACAATGATCCATAACAAACTAAATGAACATGAATTAAGTTAAGTTATTAAGTTATTTATTTCTAAATGATCTGTTAATGTTATGTAGTCATTGTTTTCAATAAATAGTTCAAAAACCTTTGTTTGACGAGTTTATTACTTAACCCAGCCATCACATGCCGCGCCGTCACATCCTGCACCACCTACCACCACAAGTAAATTCTCAACCCGTGGGAAACACTGCAGCTGCTGAACAAATATATCCAGTACTTCCTAACTAGGTTGTCACACTAATGAGGGAAAACCCTGTTCAACCGCAAAGCGCAGAGATTCTAGCTACAACATAGAGCTTGTTCTGCCAAAGTGTCCTTGAGCAATGCAATGAATCCCTAAACCATCCAGAGATTGTCTGCAGTCTGTCGTACCTGTAGAGAGTAGGGATGTCACGAGGAACCGGTACTTCGGTACCAAGTCGATACCAAAATTCTGAAAACGTGACTGTACTCGTTTTTCTACAGCACCATAGATACCGGGGGATGCAATTCTTCAGGACCCAACAAGGGCAATATACGCTTACAAGTGTTCTAGTCTGCCGCTAAATGCTGGAGAAGAAGAAGAATGCCAACCAGCACAGAAAAACAGAGAGTAGCACCTCATCTCTGTGCATGGTGCTCACTGGAGGCTTGACTGCAGTCAGCAACTTTTTTGCCGAGACACAGCGTTGACAGTCCCGCAGATTGACAATCTGTTTAGCCATCTCCCGATGTCCGCTGCTGCCCCAGCGGGGAGTAAAACAGACTCCAAGCTTTTTGCTGCCGATGGCCTGCTGATTCGGCCAATGCTGTTTTTCAGCGCTGACGGATTATTTCCGGTTCAAAAACCACTCTAGTGGAGCGGGGAGGGGCAGTTGAAGCATGCGCAGACGCTTAACCCGAACATACCCTGTTTAAGGTGTATACATGCAGGAATACCCCGGTTAAGGAAGGAGTTATCTAGGTTTGTTAACCGAGTTATGAGAACTCAGATTTTAACCGGGGTAAGGTGTTTACATGACGTTAGAGAAATCGGGGTATTACCTTAACCCAAATATAATCTTTTTTTTTTTTATTGGATGTAAACGCACAGAGAATGTACATAACTCACTTGCAGATGGTCTGCACATCATACAGCTTTGACAGCAGCACCACTGGACACTTAAAACCCACAAGAAACTGAGAGAGCTTAGTGGAAAAACAATTCAATAGCTGGAAGAGGTTTTGAGCCCCCATTTATGACTCGTGTTGCATGCCTCATCCCTCCTATCAATTTGGATTACAGAGTTTCGAAGAGACTGAATGACAAAGACAGACACAAGGAGAGAGTGCTGGCATATATGGGTCTTCCATTGAAGGAGAGGTGGTCATGCTTGGTTGCCTTGGTTGTTAAGGCAGAGGGAGCAGAATCTCTCCTGACAGACAACCAGTAGCTTGCCACATAGCAAGATTTGGTTCTGGGTTCTGAGATTAGCTCAAGCATGGAAATCTCTCCTTGGAAGCATTCTGGAGGGCTTAAAGAGGCAGCCATGGAGCAGCAACACAACTGTGGAATGAACAGAGCCATGCCAGGATTTTTTGTCACAAACACAGAATTGGCAACTGAATACTGTATAGTAACAATGTAGTATGCTTGTTGCTGCATGGCCATGTAGTCTGGTGCTTGAAGGAATAGTTCAAAATGTTGAGATATACTTCTTTTAGAGAGTTAATTAGAGGCTCAATACCATTATCTCATCTACAGTTAATATGAAGCAACAAACAGCAAATGTTAGCTTAGTTTAGCATAAAAACTGTCTTGTTAGTTTACTCTTTGAAAATCTGAAGTTAAAAATGACAAGTTGTTGTTTAACAGTGGGTTGTCTGGACTGTTTAACACTTTTTTGTACAAATTAAGCAAAGTAGATAATTTGTTTTCTCAGTTTCCAGCCTCTTTGCTGAGCTAAGTTAACTGGCTGCCAACTGTAGCCTTACAATTAACACAGACAGATATGTGGTATCAATTGTCTCATCTAAACTCTCGACAAGAAAGCAAATAAACACATTTTCAAAAATGTTTAACTATTCCTTTAAGTGTATGCGGTTTAGAAAGAGGATCGCAGCAAAAAGGTCTCCTATTGACAGTCTGCAAACACATGCTGTTACCATCTAAACAGGACAGATATCTGAACTATGTAATGTTCAGTGGGGTTAAAGCTAAGTTCATTCCCTGGTATAGCTACACATTTAAGATATAAAAACAGCTGATGATATGGGTAAGAAGGATTGGTGCACCTTGAGCACACATGGATTACGATATACATGTTTGCACAGACAGAACCTCACACATGTGACGAGATCTAATGGGTCATGTGTCATGGTCGTATGCAGAGCATATGGAATGAGGATGCAGGGGGTAGTTAATCCCTACAGTACTCCTACAGTGTGTATGACCTTGGAGGGATGGGAGCCCTTATATCCTCATTAACATGGATGAAACGTGGCCACAGGGTGAACACACCTACGGGCTCACCCTGGTTCCCAGCAAACTAATTGAGGAAGTAACAACAACTCGTACATACATACATGCACACACACACACACACACACACACACACTCAAGCAAGCAGCCAGGCATGCACCAACCCCCAGCATCTATTTTTCAGTATTACAATGCTATCAGCTGGAGGCAAGGTTGGGCTGTGTTACACTGCAGCTGTACAGACGCAAAGTGTGTAAGGTGGGCTGTCATTCACACCCGGCCTCAAACATGAGTCGTTACTAAAAAGTACAGAAAAGACCCAGCGGGGAGCAGTGAGCGGTGTAGTCAGCCACAACCTGCGCTGGAACTCAGCTGTGTCCTCTGCAGGCACAATTACACACACATAGACACACACTCACTCAAACACACACAAGACTGCTTGTGGCGCAGGCTTTGTTTTATCTGATTTGGCTGTAATCTTGCTTCTACAAGACAATAACTCTCAGGAGGATGAATCTACAGTTCAGGTGCAGGCAGTTTAGTAAAGTGCACAGCTGGGCTTAGACCAGTTTGTGTCATGTGCTGTACAATGTCCTGTCCTGTGTAATTTCAAGTCTCGTCCTGTATGAAGAGATACACGTTTTGTGCAATAATATGTGCTTTATGTTCTTTCATGTACATCAACTTAAAAGAAAGAAAAATGTGCCTGATTTACCAGGACATATATTGGATGCCCTGAAAGTCTCAAAATATTAAGTATGGTAAACAGAAAAGACTTGCTTGTGCTAAATTTACATACAGATGTGACTTCTAAAAACTGTCAAAACAATAGCTACACCACCTATTAGTGTTAGAAATCCATTAACAAACAGGACATCACAGTCAATTAGAGAAGACAGGACACTGTCCTCTGTCAAATTGTCAGATCAGTTTTATAGAAACATAAAAAAAACATCTGGCAATAATACCATCGTCAAATTTACATGAAGAATTGGAGCAAGCATGGTTGCATTATTTTAAAAGTTTCACACTTCTTTAGATTTCCAAACACACAAAGCTATGTCATTTCTGAGGATTTTGTAGCATATTTGCCCTTAATTATAAAATATTTTAAAAAGTGCATTTTTAAATTAGGATTTCATTTTGAACCAAATTGACACTCACGGTCAGGTTTCTAAAATTAACATCATTGTTATGCAGAGCAACTTGACAAGAAGAACTTCAACAGTGAAAAGAAGGTAGAATCACCTTTGAGGATATACTAAGTGGTAATTTGTGTAAAAATGAACAACAATTCTGTCATCTTTCTTCCTGCACTGCTTAAACAAAATAAAAATATCTCCCGACATGTCTGTTTCTTTGGAAACTGGCTTTTTATCTGTTGAACACCGAGGTCATTAACTTCAATACAGCTAAGTCTTTTTTCCTCCCAAGGCTCATATAAATGGTTCAATTCAAAAATTACATTAGACATCATTCTGCTCATTGACCTTCTTTCTCACTGGTTTAAAAGAGATTTGGGCCTTTTCACATGATTTGATAGGCATTTCAACTAACAGGTTCACATTGTTGTGGCTGGTCATTTGAAAAGATTCTGTGTATGTGGTCATACTTACTGTACATCACAGAGACTTGGGATGTAAATGAATATGAACACATTATTCAGATATGAACAGCAGTATTCATCGTGGAGCCCCTCCATACCTGGAAGCTGCCCAGTACAACCGCAGTCTGATCTGCTGGGCACTGAGTAGCTCCACCGGAGCAGTTTGGGTTAAGAACATGCTCACTTTTCCCATCCAGATTTAACCTGTCAGTCTGGGGATTGAACTGACAACCTCCCGGTCACACTCCTCGCCTCTCTAACCTTTAGGCCACCACTGTCCGTTTTCCCACATGTCAAAACTGTGTGCTTTCGGCTCTAATGACCAATGTAATCAAGGAAAACGATAACTGATATTTCAAACCAATATAATATGCTGTCAAAATAAAAATCTTAGCGTCAAAATTACACAATAAGACATATACACCATCACAGAACTTCCTATAAATGCTCTTAAGCATATGTTTAAATAAATGCTGCAAAAGAACACTTTTCAACATTATCTTAAAAAAAGAAAAGGGCCACTGCTCTTCCCAATCTGACCATATTATTACGTGGGGATACAGGTTACATAAGAAAAATAGCTGTTCACTTCCACTGTGTGTTTACATTTCAGTGCATTGTATAGCACATTTCAGCAACAAGGCAATTCAAAGTGCTTTACATAAAACAATAAAGAGCAGTTAGAAAAAAACAACTAAAATTGAATAACACAGGTATGAAATACGAGAATAAAAAGATACAATGCAGAGTAAGAAATGAAGAAAAGAAAGGCTGCATCAAAAAGAAAAGTCTCCAGCACTGATTTTTAAGAACTGAGAGTTGCAGCGGACCTACAGTTTTCTGGGAGTTTGTTCCAGATATGTGCTGCATAAAAACTGAACGCTGCTTCTCCATGTTTAGTTCGGATTCTGCGGACAGAAAGCAGACCTGTCCCAGACGACCTGAGAGGTCTGGGCATACTGTAGCAGCAGATCATGAATGTATTTTGGCCCTAAACCGTTCACTGCTTTATACACCAACAGAAGTATTTTTAAATCAATTCTTTGAGGGGCAGGAAGCCAGTGTAAAGATCTCAGAACTGGAGTGATGTGATCCACTTTCTTGGTCTAAGTGAGGACTCAAGCACCAGCATTCTAAACCAGCTGTCTAAATGATTTTTTTTAGGGAGACCTGTAACCATTACAGTAGTTTAGTCTACTAAAGATAAAAGCATGGACACATTTTCCAAATCCTGCTGAGACATACCGGTAAGTCATTTCACCCATGATATATTCTTAAGGTGATAGTAGGCTGACTTTGTAATTGTCTTAATGTGGCTGTTGAAATTCAGGTCTGAGTCCATGAATACATATTTATGGCTTTGTCCGTTTGTCCGTTTAACGTTGTCGATTGGGGCTGAGCGCTGACTTTTAATTGTTCCTCTTTGGCGCCAAAAACTACCACCTCAGTTTTGTCAGTGCTTTATGTTGTCATGGTAATTATTACATGTTTACAAGGCTGGACATTCAACAAATCAGTCACTGTGATTGAAGTAGTTTGTAAATAAATAATATGTCATTCATATAAATTCATGCATCACCTAATACAGGCCTGGCCTACAGGAAATAACAGTTTATGTTTAATCTATCTAATATTGTGTTGGTCATACTATACAATGATTTATTGTTTGTCTTTGTCGAATATAACAGCAGCTTTAAAAATAATCACATTTTAGATCGCAATCACAATATTGGTTAAAAAAATCGCAAGTAGATTATTTTCCAAAATCGTTCAGCCATAACTGGAAGGTATCAAAACCGTTGTTTAGTGACGAGAAAAGGTTTAGCGGTTGAAAAACAGTATCTGATGGATTAATAGCAGTATAAAATGACTGAAATTTCTAATGACTTCCAGTATAAATATAAACTGACCAGTATAAAAATACAAAAAATACATCCAAATACAGATATTTTAATGAAATAAACAGATACAGATAATAGCTTGGTGTTAGACCCCTACATAAATTCTTTGAGACGCTAATTAACATACTATGCTATACTATTGGTTGTCATTGGAGCAATGTCCTGAAGAGACAACTAAATTTCATATTAAAATATTCATAGGATCCACGAAAGCGTCTCAGTCTTTTATTTTATAATAAACCACTATAATGGAAAGTACTGTCTATATTTATCCCACACTAAGCCTACAGCATGCTAGTAAGATTTCCAAGATAGGGATACCAAAAACCCTCTGGGTTACTTTTGCTTGTTGATACAAGGGTAATGTGTGCTCTGCACAGTGGAGTCATTTTGGGCCGATAATATGAAGCACTGTAGCAGCAAATGATGAAAACAAGGCATAAAATCTTCCTCACGTTCCTCAGCAGATCCTGAACCGACTTCAGCAAAACACTCTGACTGATTTGATGTATTAGAGAGTAGAGAGTACCCTTCACATACTGTATATATAAATAAAATACTGTTCATAAATTCAAAACATTACATGCTGTATTACCTATATTGAGGTAGAGCGCTGTAGTCTTTATGAAGTCTTCATGAAGTCTCTGGGTCTTCGGATTAGATTACAGTTGGAAACAAAAATGTAAAGCAACACTAAGCCTAGAAAAAAAATAGGGTTCAGACCATAGATATAAAACATTTCATATCTATGGTTCAGACAAGAAAAGTGTAAAGTTGGTTAAGCTTTCATCCCACAGGGTAGTGCGCCTCACCTACTGCTGACTGTCAAGAAGCTTGGTTGGAGTTGTTGAGGCTCCCGCTATTGTGGCAAAGGTCAGTTAAAGCACCAGCACACCAGAAACATGTCTACCCGCCTGTTTTGTGACTGCACAGAGCCTAATAATGGCCCATTGGGTTAGCCTTGAAAATGAGGCTCTATTCTCCCTGCATTCTTTTTTCAACTTAAAAAGAGGCAACACATCTGTGGTACAGAAAGACTGTTCAGTCAAGCCTTGTTTTGGTGGTAATTAGTCCAATTAGCCTTCCCCATCTCACACAGTTTTAAACAAAGACGAGCAGCAGCTCTACTCAGCTTAACCAGCCCTGCAGTTTGATGTGTGGTAGCGCTGGAAAGCTGCAGAAGCCTCTAGTTACAGACAGACGCAGGCTACTTTAAACAGTTTGAGGGCATCCTTCCCTCACAGGATAAAACTGCACCCTGCCATGTCTTTTGAAATTGTCAGTGGATGTCCCTTTAGCAAGATTTTAGCACAGAAACACGTTTTCTTTTTTTTGTGCAGCAGGAGTCAGACTGCAGTGAGGATTTAAAATTCCACATCCGTAATTTCATGATTAGCAATGCTGAAAGGCATGTTCCATATTGGTCGTGTGCACTGTGTGATAACAGATTTCATGAGGAGGTGTAAATGAACCAGTTAGATGTAGTTGAACAGAGAACTACAAGGTAATTATTCTGAACATAAGAATAATGTATCATTCCTCAACAACAGCCTCTTTACAGAAGCAGTTTATCATCATGAATCAACCCCCGTCTTCTCTCAATTATCTCTCTGTTATAAACACAAATTATACAAATCACTCTACCTTCTAATGGCAAAGAGAGCATTTGAATTTTTCTGATATTTCCTCCTTGAGGCAGAGCGGCAGTAATAATTCACTAGTTTCTGCAGCAGACAACACGATTTGTGTAGTGGTTTCATTGAACCCCCATGTTTTGTGTCCCAAGAGGAAATTATACATTCAGATGTTTTTATTTTATTTCTATAGACTTAAGACTTGTAGAAGCAGTCTGAAACCAAGAATCTGGTCAGCTTTGTTTTTCTTTTTTTCTGTTAATTATTGAAAAATGTAGTGTTTCAAAGCCACTATGTGTAGACATGTAAGGTATCTATAGCACACTACAGCAAAAACACAAAGCAAGTGCTGCTCTGTGTCTGCTGGATGTATAAATAGTTTGCTAAGATGTTAGCCACATCAACTTCAAAAGGTAATATGTAAATATAGCTCCAAGTGGCCAAAAATCCGTTATTGCAGGTTTAAGTAAGTCATTTATGGTATCTTCAGTATGTATGAGGCTGTGGATGGGGAGCCAGCAGAAGTTCAGGGCCAAATGCTCTTGCAGTCCTTCATTGAGTCTCTTATAACCACACAGCTCACATAGTAAAGAGATTATTAAATGGATTTTACATCCCATGTAGTGGTTGCTGTGGTACCAAATGCCTTTTTTCTGCCTCATACTGTAAACGTGACTCATGTTCGCTGTTGGCTAACCGACACATGGGCTTTATTAACATCCCTCTACCTTCTCTCACATGGTTTATAATTGCAGAGTAAACCTCTCAGAGGAGCGCCACAGAAATCGAACCATAGCGACCTTCTGCCAGTGATCAAAGCCTACACACACACACACACACACACACACACACACACCCCAACCCAAGAGACCAAACGAGAGAGTGAAGAAGAGAGAGGGAGAGAGGGAGAGATGGACGGAGGGAGGGAATCCACACAAACCATCTCACGTCTCAGCAAGAACTTTCTGCTTTACATATGAAACACACCTTTCTCCCTTTAATTCCCATGAAATCGCACAGGAAGCGGTTATTGCAAAGGGGCAGGAAGTGATGTGGAACGGCTAGAGGGGCCATTACAGAGAATCCCTCATTACACCCTGGTCACAGCTTTGGAGTAGTACCCCTGTGAAAACCCACTCTCACCCCTGGGTGGATAAGTCAAACAGAGTAGATTGTCTCATCTTATTTCTTCTCTTTGTGCCTGGTCTCTAGACAGGTATGGCAGGGTTAAACTTGTCAACATATGCAGCTTTAGCTCACTGTAGAACTAACAGACAGGCTGGTTTAGATCTCTCTGAGCTGTAAGTGAGTAAAAGAATTGTCTGTTGTATCTTTATATTCCGGTCTTTGGTTGAAATGGCGAGGGATCCTCACAATACATCTTGGTCTGTAATCATTCAATCAATTATACAGTCCACCTGCTTTTATAGGGGTAGCTCATTTGCAGCAAAAGTGTCTTAACCACTGAAGAAGACTATAAAGCTTGATGTATAAAAAAGGAGACTTCCTTAAAGCTTAAGTACGTAACTTTTTGATATTAATGAACATCTGTTACATTCAAGCCATTGCCAAATGAGTTGATACAAAGCTAATCGAGCCTATCAGCTCCACAAAACGACCGCTGATTAGCTTACAACGCTAGTATACCTACGCTCTCCGTCTCTGCAAGATTGGGAATGATTGAGATTTCTCTTGGCACAGCTACCAGAAGACCAACAGGTTGCTCACGTCACATCTACGTCTTCAAGCTCAGTTGGAGGCTGCGCAGTAATGCTCAGCCATCTCCAGAAAAGTGCTTCTAATAAACTTCACTGGTCTCCGTCCAGAGCAACGGGATCTGTTGGTCCAGTTTATATACTGTCTATGGTCATACCATCGGAGATACTCATACTCATGTCAAAGAGGTTATAACAATAACGTCTTTGCTCATGTCCTCCTCCGGATGAATTGTAACTTTAATAGCTTTGGTGTTCTAGTGCCATCATCAGGTCACATTTTCAAGGTATCTTTGAGTGTGTCCATCCTCTCCGTGAGCCATATCTTCAGTGTTGGTCCCTCTTTCTTTTTCCAGAATAAGAGGATACACTTCTTTGCAGTGAGAATTCCATATGCCAAGAAGCGCTGTTGCACCAGTGTCAGTCTCTTTGCTTCATTGAATATCCCTAAGATTACTAAAACTGGATCTGGGACAATTTGAATATTTAACACCTTGGACATGAAACTAAAGATATCACTCCAGTAACCTTGTATTTTGCAACAGAGAACATAACTATGAAGTAAATCACCAACAACATTTTTCACACAGAGGACAGAGCTCAGGGAAGATCCTATGAAGTCTTTCTTCTGGAATAATGTAGCCTATGTAGGATTTTAAACTGTATTAGTGTGTCCAATGACGTGCGTTTATGGAGCACTTGTGGATATATGCTAAACTCTCGTCCCATAGGTCATTTTGTATGTTCGTACCCAACTCCTTTTCCCAATCCGCTTTAACAGTAGCAGTAGTTGGGCGGCTTATCTCTTGCAACTTATCATATAAACAGGATATATTGTGATCTGACCTCCCTAACTCACCTAGGCAGTTATCCAACTTATCTGGCCCTGCTTTCTCAAACTGAGGAAGATGTGTTCTTACATAATTTCTTACTTGAAAGAATCTGAATAAATGATGTTTTGGTAAACCGTTTTTTTGTTGTAGCTGATGAAAAGATGCAAATGATCCTTCTATATATAAATCCCCTACGTTACAAACACCGAGCTCTTTCCACATATCAAAGGCCGTGTCTAGACAAGAAGGAGGGAAGGAAGGGTTTGCTGCTATTGGCAACCAGAAAGAAATCGCTCTGAGTTTTAAGTTCTTTGATATCTGTTTCCAAGTCCTTATTGTGTCATGTATTACCGGGTTGTGCTTGTAACATGTTCTGTTAAGAGGAATCGGAGATAAAATTACAGCACCGATTGAGTATGGCAGACAGTCCTCTCGCTCAATCTCCAGCCCATTCGACAACAAAGCAGTTATCAATTAACACTGATGCAATGGAACGGATAGATGTAGCCCAATAATAATTTATAAAAAATGTGGAAGTGCAAGTCCTCCATGTTTCCACAACAATGTTAGTGAGTAAATCTACTGAAATGGCCACCACACCATAACAGAGGAGTGTGATGCGTAATGAGAATACAGAGGTTTAGTCACCTATGTTGTGGCTGTAAAATAACAATGCCCAGCTGTATGTCTTTGCTAAGCGCAAACCAGTACGGAAGTCATCAATAAATTGTTGGGGAGGGTCATCCCTTTTTTCCATATCATTTTGGAGGGTCATCCAAAACGTATTGCTGGTGAAGGAAGGATCAGGTCTATTGTGACTAAGGGTCCCAAAACTCCTCCGGTGGCCACTGAAATAAATAACGAACAGTCCCTTAGTGGTGTTTTTTTTTTTTAAGAATTCAAAACCGCCAAAGATTTCGACACAGAAAAAAAGTCTGAGTGTTTTTTCCTGTTGCTGGAATTCGGTGGTTGAGATGACTGCAGAGACGGATACATTTGCGAGATGGACATTATTTTCAGGAGTTATTACGCTGCGTTGAAGCGAGCTGTCCCGTCACTGTTCCCGTGGTCAGAGCCAGAACCAGAGACGGTACGGACAACATCGGTGTTCCACCAGGTAACGGTACGTCAGCGCGAACAGCCGGACAGTGTCCGAGCAACTGACCTGTTGAACTGACAGATAAACATGTTGGCAATTCATTTTTAGTCTTGCTACAGATAATATCATTACATTTTATCAGCAGTGGAAAGTAGGCTACCGTAACTATACCGTAGGCTACTTCAGTACAATTGTAAGGTACTTTTAATTGAGTACTTTCATGTTCTCCTACTATATACTTCTACTCCACCACAATTCAAAGTCAATGCCTATTGTACGTTTTACTTCACTATTTATGTTATAGCTAGTTACTTGCATATTACATTAATTATACAAAATATTATGAATAAACTATGATGTTTTAAAGTGGATAAAGATGAGACTTTATTGATCCCGTGGTGAAATTCACAAGCTAGTTGCCAAGACATACTTCTGCTGTTATTTTGGTGAAAGTAACTCAAAAGTATCGCAAAAGTAGTGTAAAGCATTACAATTCAGAGACAGTAATATTGTAATATAACTAATTACTCTCAATTGACAGTAACTAGTAATCTATAATGTATTACATTTTGGAAGTAACTTGCCCTACACTGGTAATATCCTATATTAGTAATATGATATTAAATATTGATGTGATGTAAGTTTTAATATGAGGTAGTTTAAGGAACAATCAAATATTTTTTTTGTTTAATTTGGTGGTCCTTTGCCTTATGATGATCACTGACTGGAGTTTATAGATTATCCAGTTTTTTTATTTACAGCTACATCATTGTTCCTCCATATTACAATACTGTGTCATTATGAAGATTAACCATCATGCCATGTGGATGTTAGTGCTGCTTCATGGATATTTAAGCAGCATATTGGTGCAAATGAATATTTAATTTTACTTTACGATCATCAATATTTGATAAGTCATCATTTGGCACAGTCTCTTGTGAAATATATCAGTTATCAGTGGTTCTTTCTTCATGAAGCAATCCACTTTTTAATCATTTCAACTAAAAAAAGCAATAAAAACAAAACAAAGAGGAACCAAATAGAAAATCTATTAAGACTTTAATTTTCTTAATGCTTTTAAATACATTTTGGACAGTGGTTGATATCTTTGGCATGAATAAGTTACATAATAAATAAAAGCAAACACATTTTATTTTCTCACATTTTCACAATAAGGCATTTATAGCAGCAGTGGCCAACAGAGTCTCAGTTACCTGAAACACCCGAATGTTTCCAGTTGATCAGGACAGTTTCAAATCCAGTTTAAAACAGTATTATTAAATCTGGGATTTTAATACCTGTGAAACTGTCTAAGGGGTGTTCCAAGAACCACCAGTGTTCGGAAATTAAATAAGAAACAAGGAAAACACTGGTGTCGGCCCCAAAGCATTGGAAGTCACAGGAGGTAGCATCTTACTCTCCTGCCAATCAGTTTTCTATTTTTTTTTATTCATGCAGCAGGCAATGTTTATTGATCGATATGATTATCTTAGCAATCCATACACATTCAACTGCATTTTTCATAGTCTCTGTAGTCAACATGGCATCATGACTTTGCGTAAAGCTGTACAAGAATTGGCTCAACATAAAGCTGTGTGTTGTTGAAGGTTTGCCTATGCACAGATGACTTCTTCCAATAATGTACCGAGGATGTCTTCTTAGTAGACAGCGGTTTATCATCAGAACAAGGAACCGGCCGGCAGCAACATTGAAACGTTTGTGTACAAAAAACATGACATGATGACCTCAGATCAGTCAGTTTATGTGCCCTTTACACAAATCATATGGCACTCAGCACATAACCTTTATTCTAACACAACACTTTGGAGACTGAGGAGGGGGCTAACCTGTTTCATTTTTCTTCAAAATAAAGTGGTCTTACAGAAGGATGTCCAGTTAATAAATAATAATAAATAATACAAATGTTCCAGATACTGTATAAATGAGCCAATCAGAGCTCTCCAAAATGATTGATGGGCCATGCAGCCAATTAAGGGCGGAATATAAATTCATGTAGACTACATTAGTTACATTTATCTGCTCGACAGAGGTTAATGGCAGCTAACCTCTGTCAGATTAGATAGATATATGTCATTATGTTAAGTTGGGTTGAGAATGGACCTAACTTACTAAAAGTGTATTATGCAAAACAAATAATGTGCCCATTTCTGCATGACCAGTAAATAATGTAGATTATAAAAGAAAGATATCTGTCACCATTAAGAAAATGTGCAGTATTTACTGTATCAGCTTCAACTGACAAGCTCACCGCTGCCCATCTTTCATATTCTCCAAACATTATTTTGTGCTAATTCTATAGTGCATTTTCTCTTAATATAAATGGTCGTTTCATACATTGAAATGTACAGCAAAGATTTAATGATGTTAAATAATACATGTGTGGAATTAATGTATACTAAGTGCACAGGTGTGGCCTTGGTGTTGGGTTATAAATTGTGCTAAATCTGGCCTTGCTAGTAGCAGGGTAAGCAGAGTGCAGCGGGCCAGACACTGTTGGGGGTTAATCAGGGAACAAAATGACCACCTGTTTTTGCAAAGCGATGAGGGAACTCTTACTTCTGATTGGAGCATTTGAATTGGGACTATTTTTGGGGTGGTTGCCTGATTGCTCTCCTGGAGATCGGTGACTTGAACAAGGTAATGTGGCTGTTCTGATGATTACACTGGATAACTACACTGGAGTTACTGCCTGCTGGCAATAAGTCTACAATGAAATGTCTGGTCTGAAATGTGGACACAGAAATGCACAGATTTTTTTTCTGTGTCTTTCACACATATCCTCTCACAGTTCAATCATACCACACACACACACAACAGGAACACAAAATTGTAAGCAAACAAATGACTACAAGTGCATTTAGTATTAGGTGCTAATAATACATGGAAGCAGTTGGGTGTTGACACGTACAAAACAGAAGCAGCTTTGTGTGCTCAGTCACGCACAGTCAGACATATTGAACACACACATACAGTACTTAACACACAAGCTTTCGCACACATTTGCACATACACGCGAGCACGCACACACACACTGCTTGTTTGCAGCTTCTGCCAGCTTTCTCCCTCTGCATGCCGACTGTGTGTCTGGCACCGAGGTTAAGGTCTGGAGCCACACACAAGCTGTGTGTTCTGCCTGGCTTTTACACACTCTAAATGGGCTTTATGAATGGCTAGGACTCAATGACTGAGTCAACACCAGGGGCCACACTCAACCCAATCCGACAACGGGTTTTGGAGATAAGTCAGAAACAACATTCTCCCAGTGCAGCCAGGAAGCATGTTTAAATTAATATGCCACCAGGTTTTCTGTTTTGCACTGCAAACATTGTGCTGTGGAGTGTGTCAATCCACAGATGTGTTGTTTGTTTGCCATTTCTGGCTGAGCCCAAGTGCTTTTAAATAGTGCTCTGCAGTGTATATGTGTGTGCATGTGTTTGTGCTCTTGTTGCCCCATCAAAGCCATGTTTAATCTGTTCGCTGAAATGAATCCAGCTCTCGACATTGCGTGGAGCCAGTGACTCTGACAGCCTTTCAATGATGGGTGGAACTGATGGAGGCTTTTCACAATCTTGTGCCCTCAGTGGGATGCATGTTTGCCCCATTCATGATCATCAAAAACACTCACCTACTGTACATACAAACAGATATGCCCACCCAAATCCTCACCACTGTTCTACCATTAGATCCAACACTCGACTGACATTCAGATCTGAATCCAGACTGAAGTCTGACTCAACAAAAGGAGCTGTCGGCGGAGTAAGAGGGCGGAGGCCGGACGTCAGTGTTTCAAGCCAATCAGCAGCATCAAACGATGTTGGAGCCCGTCGTTTCCGTGACCTCCCAGTGGACGGCAGAGGGGAGGTACAGATGGGGGGTGGGAGAGGTGCTGGGATCACCTGGCTGGGGTTTATTACAGCAGGAGATGGAGGGAGCTCCAGCAGGAGAGAGGAGCAAAGAGGTGAGGGCAGGAAACTGTCATCCTTATGCTGCTGGGAGGCCTGGGACTGATCGGCTTGAGGAGGAAGAGGCGAAGAGCCAGGGACTGAGTGGGCAGGGGATTCATGATCACAGACATTGACAGAGCCTGAAAGAGAGGTAGTAAAAAGGATTAGATGGTGAAAAAAAGTAAAATGCCATTTAAAATGTATTCTTTATTAATTATGGGATTCTTACCAACACAAGTTATGGGCTCATCCAGAATGTCATCTATGGACTGCCGAGGGTCCATCTGTGGCCAAAAGAAACTTAAAAATTTAAATCCCACTGTGCAAAAGAAACTCTTGGTGATCTCTTCCTGTTCATCTACAGATTCTAACCTGTGCTTTCTGAATAGCCTCCTGCAGCTCTTCCTCCAAGCTGCGAACACCGGGCAAGGTCCGAATTGGACTGGCTGTAATCTGCACTGGCAGCTCAAAATCCTGGCCAATGACATCACACGGTTGGCAGCAAAACACCTGATTAGAATGCAGCGGTAAATTAGTTGGCAGGTGGGAGAAGAGAGTATGCTTACATTTGACCAGTTTTCTAGATTGAAGGCTGTGTAGCGTGCCCTTGAGAAGCGGTTGTCCAAGATATGTGTGCATTGATTTGTGTGTTTTACCTGTGTAAACAACACCTCTGTCTGTCCGTCTGTTTCTGGCTTCCCTATGGAGCATCCAGGATCCTGTTGCAGGAAAGGATGAAGGGATCCTCCACAAGACTGGAGGAATAATAATAACGAAAACATGAATGATTGTAGTTCTGCATGGCAGTCATCCTGTTTTTCTCCAATTCATCATAGACCAAATATCCAAGCCTGTCTTTGCTCACCTCGTCTCCGGTGTTAGTGGAGCGGTCCCTGGGCCTGCTCCGTAACCTCTCTCTCATCTCCAGCTCCACACTCAGCTCCTGCTGCTGTTGCTGCTGCTGCTCGTTGTCAGTTCTCCATGGAGTCCCACACTGCAGGGGCGAGGAGGACGACATGGGTAGACTGGGACTTGGAGTTCCTGAGGCGGTGCTGGCAGGAGTCAAGAAGACAGCGTTGGAAAGACAATGTTCACCTGCCAAACTGACTGATGCAGCACTCGAGAAACCATTCGGCACATTGTTCAGATTTCCATTTTGAACTCCATTTTGAGTGTCACTGAGAGTGCCATTAGGAACTCCCCTGTCCTGGACGTACATCTGTTGGTTCGGGCTGCTGCTGGGGGAGTCTTGTCCAGAGCTGGAGCTTGAGCCGGGGCTCTGGCTGGGTGGCAGTGGGGGGCAGGTGGTGAGGGGCTCTAAGCTGGTACTCAGCTGGCAGAGGGGAGCAGGGGTGAGGCAAGAGTGGGGAAGCTGAAACAGGCGGAGACGCTGCAACAGAGCAGGCTTGGTGCCGGAGACAGGGAGGCCGCGCTTACGCAGCTGCTGCCGCAACTCTGACACCTGAAGAAGGAAAGAGGTGAAAGTGGAGGGGCAAAAGACATTTACGAGTTTGTCTTCACCATGAATTGTAAATGAAAGTTATCATTCTTTCAGTGCTTTCATGCTTTTCTTACTGTTAGATCAACGAGATTTGCGGGGAGAAGCTCAGGCTTGGACACAGGGTTTGTGTCTGTAGGGGTGTGGTTTGTTGTAGCAGGAACAGGTTGGGGATTCAGAGGCATGGCTCCAGAGGACTTCACAAGATCACTGTGATCTCCACTGGAGGAATGACAGCAGCATTAACTCACCCAAACTATCTGATGACTAATATCTCATTGATAAAGAGATCTGCCTAGTTGATTACCTGACACTGCATGAATCAATAGCAATTTGTTTGCATACCTGGATCCAACAGGGAGCTGTTGTTGTGGCTGTAGCTGTTGCTGTGTTTGTTGCTGTTGCTGCTGCTGCTGGTTGTGTAGGATTTGCAGCTGGAGGAAGACCTGCTGCTGCTTCAGGAGATGGGAGTAGGCTGGGTCTAAAGACTGGGTAGGAGTAGGGCTCTTCTGTTTGGCTCCTCCTGGAAATAACCAATTGTTTAGGCTAAATTCTAATAACTCGCCACAAGAGCAAGCCTTGATTGGACAAATGAAAGGAACTGTAGGATTGTAAATGATTATATCGGTACCTCCAGTCCCAGACCCTCCTCTCTGGTCTGGAGGAATGTACTGGTGATATTTAAGTTTCCTCATTTTGGGTTTGGTGTCCCGCGGTTTCCGTGGGCGGGGGAGATGGTTGAAGTTGAGTGAGGGGGGCAGTGAGGAAGAGCAGGTGGGGCTGGGAGGCCGAGCTGTCTGTAAAGACACACATTACCCACATTTCAACTGTAACCATCTGTGGTGTGGTTAAAGTGAGTAATTTCAAGAGTAGCGTATAAAATATCACAGAGAAAATGTCAAGTTGTTCACATTGTTTCAATGGTATTTACCCCATGTCAAGGTTAAACTCTGACATGAAATGTATAAATACCTCACAAATCTCCAGATGACAGTATGTGCTGATTCTGACATACAGCCATGCTGCTTGTGTGTGAATGTGTTAACCTAACAGGGCAAATACTGAGCTCCCCCAGAAGTGCAAATTGACAGTAATGAATGCAGAGCAGCTTACAGCAGAGCATTGTGTTTGACAAAACAGACGAATGACCATCCTGTTAGGTTAAAGACCTCTACAATGCTCTTTTATCTGTTATGCTGTATACATGCTGTGAATACCAGTCCCCACACATACACACACTCACACTCATACTCACACACACACACACACGCATGCACGCACACACACACACACACACACACACAAAACACAATCTAAATGTTGTTTTTCTGGATTAATTTACTTCATATGACCACATTTATTTGCTTGAATTCTTGACATTATAATTTTGTTTTAAGGAGTCATGAAAATATTCAAAACAAAAAAAGACCCTTATGAAATTTAAATGAGCCACAAAATGAAATCCAAAGTGACAGCATTAGCATGCAATAACCCCACACTACCTTTGGCAGCAGGGGTGTGGTCTGAGAGGTCAAATACATCCCATTTGGTCTCCCAGTTGTTGCTATGGAGTTTGATTCACTCAGTGTAGGTTGTCTGATGCCCTCGGTTGCCGGGAGCAACGCCAAACCAGACTGAAGGCAGAATATCAGATCATCAGTGTTGACATATGAGGTTATTTATAAACTCATGAATCTGTTTATCAGAGGTTATTTGTGGGAATTACTTCCTTGTTGCTTCCAACACACATCAGTGTTGTTTCCTCACCTGAGCATGACCAGGGCTGTGGTTAATGGGCGGGCCCACAGCTGAGAAGTCACTCAGTAACTGATCACCTGAGAGCCCTGGCAATGAAGAAAAGGCTGGTGATTGGTGAACACCATGTTGATCAGTGGGTGAGGAGGAGGAGCAGGAGGAAATGTCATCTTCGAAGACATCAGTGGACAGAGGGAAAGAGGCAGAGCCTGAGGAAATGAAAAGTGAAAGGAGTAAGGTCGAAAGAGGAGGAGTGGAGATTGGGTGGGGGGAAAAAAACGGTGTGTGACTCTGTCTGTGTGTGCCGGTGCATGCGGATGCGTGTTGACTCACGGTTCTCCAGGGGCAGTGTGTGTTCGTGCTGTTGCTCCACAGGCCCAGGCGGACGTTGGATCCTCTCAGTGAGGTCCTGCGTCTGGCGAGCCTTCTTCTGCCTCTGGGCCCCGCACACAGTCCTCTCTGCGGTGTGTGGGGGAGGGAGAAGGATGGAGGAATGGTGCAGATAAGTGGAGAGATGGGAGGACAGATGGGAGATCAGCAGAGAGAGAGAGAGAGAGAGAAGCAACAGGATTTCAGAACATATGTGATGTGAGCATGCACAACAGTGTTGCCACAGGCAGTCAGTCCCAATTTAAACCAGCAGAGGCATCAAAAAATAGTAAACACTTCTGTCCATAGGGAGATGTATTCCCTTGGATATGAACACACACACACACAAATACATTCACACAACAGTTTTGAAAGGGCATAAAGGGAAATCAGATAGTTTGAAAAGCCTGATATAATAATAGTCTTTTTCAAATTAACAGGAAGGTTAAAGGGTGTGGAGAGGAGGAGGAGAGAGAAAGAGATAAAGAGAGAAAGATGTCAGTAAACGATGGCTCTGATCCCTGGATGGGTGGGTTTATCATGCGCTGTTAATCACTGATATGTTTGCAGGCTGCTTAAAATGCAGAGTTACAGTGTGCAACAAGGTCACATATCTATTTAACTGACAGCTGATGAAACACCAAGCCCATTGCCAGATTTACACACTTCATTTCCTCGCACTGTACAACAGGAAGCGGAGAGCAGAACAGATTTGATAAAATACAGACAGAGGGAGCGAGAGAGAGAGGCAGGGAAATATGTCACTATGCACTTTGCTGGGAGCACACAGGGTAAAGCAGGACGGAGACAGCAACATTACTGTAGGCAGGGCATCACCTTGTGCAGTTTCAGTATTCAGACCACTAGGGGGCAACTTCTGAGCGGCACCGTCGTCAGTTAGACGCTGCATCAGGAAACAGCAGGTCAAACCAACAGACAGGGCCCACAGATTACAATGCAGTTCATTCAGGGGGAAGTTAAATACAACTTCAATGCCAATGTAATAAAATATTAATTTACACCAGTGTTTCTCCCAGAACATTTGAATGGTCTTTTAAGGAACTCTTGGATCCTGTGCTACAAAGTGTCACCACTGAAACCAATTCAAATGAATTCTTTTTAGGTGAGGTGAATCTCCACACAGAAGACCATTTAACCCATTCAGTGATGGGGGAAACTCTGATAAATCATTTCTCAAAAGTAATGTTAATTCATTTATTATGAACTTACAAATTCTATTCTTATCCTGTTCTGTCAAATAAAATCAACTTAACAAATTAATATGAATAAAAAAACATATGTGGGGGGGAAAATGGCTCTCTCATCATCAAAATCAGTATTTGATTTATTAGTGTGGAAATGTCATGCTGTTGGATATTATTGAGAAACTGGATGCTACTCACCAGAGCTTCACTCTGGTCTTTTTTAGGGGGACAAGTAGATTTCAACCCTATGGAAACAGATAGTATATGGTTATATGAATATATGACAATGCAGCAGATTTAGAGGACGCTTAGTAGAGGAGCAACTCAGGTGAACCAGCACTTTCCAGCACTTTAGCCCTAAACTCATCCCTCCAAGTTACAGCATGGAGCATTGTTTGTGTTGGCAGGCATCAGAACGTACAGCACTTCTTGTGCAACCTGCTTCAGCCTCAAACAACAAGGAGGAAACTGAAGGAAGGTGCACCGCCTGTCTACACACTCTACACTAGTCTGTATCACGTTTGCTGCACAGATCTGGATGAATCTATGTGTATTTTATGTTTATAGCACAAGTTATTTGCACCTTTATCTTCAGATAATGCCTGATATTTATAGCTTATTGTAACTTTTGCATGTATGTTACCTCTATGCATTTACACTTGTATCCAAATTGGCAAAATCTTTGCATGTTATATTTCAAAACTCACTACAAGAAAAGATTAAAGCTGTCTTTTACATGTCTGGTATTTGTGTGTGCTTATGAAGACTTATTAATCTGAATACAATGCACATCTTGCATATCATGTATATTTTTGGTTATCATCCTAATTGATCCCACTGATTCATAATGAACATGTTGCATCATGTTCTTGAATGAAATGTTATTCGAATTCGAATTGTATCCCTGTTTTTAACATTGTTGGTTAATGCAGTATAATATGACAACATGAATCTCTAGGCTCTTGCACAATCAGAGGTTTTAAAGCATAATAATTAAACACAACATTTAGACTCCAAAAGTGAAATCAAAGTAAAGTAAAAGCTGCTCAATATAGTAAAACCTACAAAGACATTTACTAATCAATAGGCAATCATGAGTCGGTGCAAAGAGGTGACCTGAACATCATTAATATGAAATCCAACCTGCGGTCATAGTGTACAGAGATCAATTACAGTGTAAATGACACACATAGACTAACCACAGTCTGCATTGATTTCACTCTGCCTTCGGTTCTGAATCCTCAACTGCAGGACTGAAAGACAAGAACAGAGATTGAGCTGGCTGCTTGCAAAAAAGGATGAAATATTACAAGTTACACTGATGGAACAGTAAGTTCGTTTGACTTAAAGGACAAAATTATGAGGGGAAAATAAATGACACAGACATGGAAAGGTAACAGTTGAGCAATGCAAGATCGCCGTTAAATGATATGGCCTTGCAACTTATATTACCCCATGACTTTGCAACACTTGTAGATTATATATCTCCTTGCATGCCTGTACACATCTATCTACACGGCATACATACGCACATTAGCATTCAGTACACACACAAACAGGTGAAGCAGGGTAGAGCATGACACATTTTGTTGAGTTTTGAGACCTGAGGGGAGGGGAGGACTGTGCAGTGGGGGTTGAGGGCAGTGACTATTTATCTCTCAGTATGTCTATTTCTGTTGGTCCCATCCCCCCTTCAGCTGTCCCGCTCTCTCCACAAGCCTCTCATACATCCCCTCCTCCTCACGTCATCCTCATTTGTGCTGCTAACTACTGTACTCGTCCTGCCTCTCCGGCGACTCAAAACAAAAGTTTAACGTTGTAAAAATCTGGATTTAAAGCAGATTAACGCGTTGTGCTCTGTCGTCTTAACAGTTTAACAAAGCAGTGGTTATCACAGTTTCTTTTTGTTTTCAGTGTGTATGTGTGTCTACCGTTGTTGTTTTGTATTTTAACTGGAGGTCCAATACAAGTTTTGAACTCCATTTTAAATCACATCACTTAACATACATTACATAACATAGTGGTTCCCAAGCAGTCCTCAGTACAGGATTAACAGGACATGACAAAATAAGAAAGAATGTTTTCTAAGAATTACTAAGAAATATGAAGTTGTAACTTTTTTCGAAATGTTTCATGTTTTGCAAATGTCTTCTTCTCTTCAGGCTTCTTGAAATAATTCCAATTAAACAATCTTGTGAACTTCTCACAACTCAAAGATTTAATGAGAGGTTGCAAGTAGATATTTGTTTTTTTTAGGTTTGGGAGCAATCGTTTATTATAAGGATTGCAACATTTTCTACATTGAGTATTAACATCTAGCATACAGTGACATGAACATTTTGCATTGGACACAATTCATGTCAAAGGTCAACAACAGATACAGTTGTTAACAATTAAACAATGAATAAGAACTCAAACAAACTGTATCATATCATACAATGACTGACAATAGCCACACAAAGGCTCAACATCAGTTTGATGCTCTGGCAGACATTAAAGACTTGCAGAGACTCTGCTATGTACATAGGCTACATGATGTCAAACAGAGCAGCTGCCCTAAGGAATCACGTTTTCCAGCAGGTGTTTATACACCTAGGGGACTGTGTCTGTGTCATTTCTCCGCCTTTCTATTTTACCAGCCGTTAACGACAGCTGCCTGGGAACACAACAGCAGCCGCTACAATTTAGGGAATCTTGAATTATGCAGTTATTGGAAGGTTGTTAGTGCTGTTTGTCACAGAATGCTGGTTGTCTCCTGAAAGTTGTAATCAGTAGAGTAATACATTGGATTAGGAAAACTCAGTAATATAATTTAGAATCAATTTCAGCTATTCTTTTACTATTCTTCTTCAGAATCTCTACAGACTGGGATAGGATATCATCATCAATAACTCAGGATCTTTTTTCCAAACCTTAACTTTCATTGTTGGTTATTTAGACATGAATATTTCATGTTATAGATATTTAAAAGGGGCTTTAAAGAAAAAGGACTTTCCTGGTAAAGTCTGTTTTTCCATCAACAAACCAACGCACGTGGTGGGTAAAGTGTCCCACAATAACACACATAGATCTTTGGCCTCAGGCTCAGCTGTCTTCACGTCTCTTTAAGACATCTGTCTGTGTGTCACACAATTATTAAATCCATTGGCCATCAATCAATACCTTCACTGTATTGACCACATGATACTGTAGACAAGACGACTGGCCAATCAATAACCCTCCCGAACACCTCACCTTTACACATTGATGCTAATGTTGCCAATTATGGCTAAGATGTAAAGCCGTTGTGGTGAAAATAAATCTTTCTCTCCTTTAATTGGCGTGAGTTGAGAATGTAGGATTCTCACCTGAGCGGAACTTGTTCCGGATGAGAAGCGACCTCTCGGAGGCCAGTAGTGTCATGGTGGAGGGGAGGATGGGTCAGAGTAGCGGGAGAGAGAGGAAATACCTGGTGTCACTCTACCAGGAGGAATGGACCCCTCTCCTTCTGTCTCTCACTGTTGCAGAGGAGCAGACGAAGCAGGGGAGTGAGAGAGACAGATGCTTGTTAATCCACTGATAGACACAAACCGATATTGATAGAGGCACACAAAGCACAGCGGAGATAGATGGAGGGGGAAATAGAGACGCAAAGCCTCTCAGACCTACAGGCAGACTGAACACTGCAGTGTGCTGCTCTGGCAACAGCAGGCCTCCCTATAGACAGCCTGTCATAATCACACACAGAGTCACAGAGGCCCACCCACAGAGACAAAACTAACGACACAGAATTAAACAGACGAGGAGGCTTTTAGAGAGACAGAGCGAGGAGCCAGGAGAAGAAGAGGAGGAAGAAGGGGAGAGTGACGGAGACAGAAGCCCCAGCAGATACTGGGCTGGAGGGCACTGATTGTGACGGACAAACATGAACTCGCAACACCTACAGCATCGTGCACACACTTACACTGTGATAGCAGGACTGCAAATGTGTCATGCACTAAAAGAAGTGGAGCTGCCTCTCAAGTAGAGAGGGCTGGGAATCTACATGAGCTGCATTAGTGTGCGCACACACACACACACACACACACACACACACACATCCTATTAACAATATTGATTTGAACTGGCCAATCAGAAAACACCCAAAGGAAGCCTGTTTGAAGGAAATGGACAAACACACACATACATACACACACACACACACACACACACACACACACACACACACACACACACATACACACATACACACACTTACATGCTGTGGAATAGCTGAGGTTATGCATACTAAATCACCATAATTTCCCAATCCTATAAAACACACACACCTCACTTTACAATATGAAGAGCTCAAAAAAGAAGGCAACTCACTCATTAATGCAATGAAATACCAAGCAATTGATTGAGATTTTCTTTTCTGGCATAGGCATTATTTCACAGTAGGGCACTGAGGCACAAGAAGGAAAAACAGAGAGAATAAAAGCAAGAGAATGAAAGAGAATACTTACAGAAAAAGAGAGAATTGAGTCCCTCGGGGGAAATTGGAGTGGATTTAAGATTAAATTGAGAGAGGTGCGAGATGGAGGAAGAGAGGGAAAGAAAGAACTTCGTAGTGCGTCTAATGACGATTTCTTTCTTTCATGTTCTTTTCATATCCTTTTTTTTTTCTTTCGCCCCTTTTCCACACTTCTTTCTTTCCCCTAAAGGTGAAATGCGAAGAGAAAAAGGATCAGTGGTTCCTTCGTCCCCTTGTCATGGAAGCTCACCCTCTCTACCTCTGCCTTGCTCTCACTGCCCCCTCTCCCCATCCGCCCCAAAGCATCCTGGATCCTTGGTGCCAACTGTGAGCGACTGTCAAACCTTACCCCCCCCCATGGCCTCGTCTCCCCCCCTCCCCTTTCACCATAGCAGCCATTCACTCCCCCCTTATGTCTGCTGTCTGATTGATTGAGGAGCAGATTCAAAGACTGTAAGCACTTTTGTATTTGTGGGTTTGTTTCTTCATGACTTTGACAACAAGTAGACTCACTGATGAAGTCAGTGCAGTTCCTTAATGTTAGAAACTGAATTGCCACATAATGTGAAGGCAGGATAAAGAGACGGTTTATTACAAGGCAGCGAGAAAAGCCCGGGGAGTGTTTTGGGCTCACATCAAATCATGTACTGCAGCAGTACTGCAGGCTCATATGCTTATGTCAAGACACCTTTGGGTCACCCTCCTACAGTCATTTAGTACAGTTTGCATGTGCGTGTATTATGTGTGTGTGACACCACTGAGAGTCACAGGTCAGTGTCCGTCAGCATACAGTTTGCAACTATGCAACTTGGGTGAACATGTAGGAGAGTGTTTTTCCTATGTGTGCATGCTGTGTGTGTGTGAGTGTGTGTGTGTGTGTGTGTGTGTGTGTGTGTGTGTGTGTGTGTGTGTGTGTGTGTGTGTGTGTGTGTGTGTGTGTGTGTGTGTGCCTTAGGGCTGCAGAAGGGGAAAAGTGGGGGAAGTGAGGTTGTAGCTGGAGCACCTGTTCTTTCGATTTGACAGACAGGCCGGCGTGTGCTGGTTCAGCAGGTCGTAAAGAGGGGGAGACAGAGAGGGGAGGTAGAGGAGACAGCAAAAGTTGGAGAGGAAGGGAGGGCGCAACACTGGGGGAAGTCTCTACTACAGGGACAGGAAATGAGTGGGGCTGATACAGGAGGGGAAAAAAAGAGGTTGCTGCCATTTTATCTGATGTGAAAAGAATGTGTGACGTCGAGTTTCACTAATCGAAGAACACGAAGCAGAGATAGCACCGCATGGGCAAATTACAGTTGCCATGGAACAAAATGGAACAACTAATGGAACACAAAATGAATGGGAACCTTAATTTGATAAATGGTTATAGATGGATGGCTCTTTCAGGTGCCATTTGAACAGTACGCCTGCTTTTTTCTGTCATTATAGAATCTCACCTTTGACAGGTTTTCCTCTTATGCCCTGTAAATACATTTCACACACACACACACACATTATAAACACTGACTGCACTGACAGCATGGCACATTATTGAGGGAAAGGTGATGTAATTGCTTATTCCTCTGGTTCCCCTCCACAGCTACACCCTCTCCTTTACAGCCTGGACTCCCTCTCTAATTAACACCTGTTACCCTCCTTCTCTCTCTCTCTCTCTCTCTCTCTCTCTCTCTCTCCCTCTCTCTCTCTCTCTCTCTCTCTCTCTCTCTCTCTCTCTCTCTCCCTCCCTCCCTCCCTCACACTCCCTCACACACAGAGACTCCATACTGTTAATCCTGCACTGTGTCTGGTGAGCGAGGAGGCTTGCACGCTTTCACGCTTTCACTTGTGAAATATCATATTTCTCTGTTTAATTCTGGACTCATCTACAGTATTTGTACAGGACCCTGCCTTCACATGCAACACACAGGCTATGAAGCATTGTATAGCTTGGAATAAAAGTATAATCGTGGGGGATTTCATATTTATGTCAAACCTGCCTCCTTCGCTGCTGAAACTGCAGAGTTTGAATGTAGATCCAGCTCTCCTCAGGCTCACTGTCTTCTGCTTTCACCCTGGTATAAGTATCACTCCACCATTTGAGAGAGCTGAGAGACAGCATAGGAAATGAGCCAGTACATGCATCACATCATAAGTGTGAGTGTGCCCTCACATGGCTGAACTGTGCAATGACAAACAAAAGAAATCCATTCATGGTTTTTTTAGCTTTCCATCATTTTTGCTCCCAGTGGCAATAATGGGACGTCTGTGATGCAACAGAGCGG
Source organism: Sander vitreus (assembly GCF_031162955.1). Classification (NCBI taxonomy): domain Eukaryota; kingdom Metazoa; phylum Chordata; class Actinopteri; order Perciformes; family Percidae; genus Sander; species Sander vitreus. The sequence continues at coordinate 13,225,278 of NC_135860.1, forward strand.
ATATACAACAAACATATCAAAGTGCAGAATGTGAAGAATGCAGAAGGGAGTAAAAAGCTGAAACATACCAGTCTAACACTTCATTACATCTGCTGCCTCTCCCTGGTTGTTCATAACTGTCTATTCTCATCCCTCTCTACTCTCCTCCTCTACCTTTATCACTTCAATCACTTGGCCATGTGCCTCGTGCCACTCAGAAGCCCTGCTGCCCGTTCCACTTCATGCTGCACAAACACAGCCACATACTGACATAGGCCAATTTCAAACACACACACAGACCACAGAGATTTCTGTCCGCACTGTATCCATCATCCATCTGTCTGTCAGTCACTGCACTTTGAAGTCGTGTGCAATCTGGATAGCTACCAACCCTACACAAACATACAAACACACATACACACACACTCTCTCCTATAGTACTGTACAAATACAACGCCAGCTGGACTGCTGATCTCACACACACACACACACACACGGCCAGTTGAATATGCATAATCATCATGCTCTGAGGACTTCGTATGCTCAGCAATGCAACAGCCCAGTGGTGTCAATTAGGGCACCAGAATCGGTTTTGTGTTACTTACAGAACAGCATTGATTTAATGGCTAAACCCTCACAGTGACCTTAACAATATGTACGTAGCACTTCAATGAGCTTCTACAGCAAGACGGCTATAGGAGCGATTGTTAGTTAGGGCCCCATCTTTTATGGAATAGATGAGGAGGGGCATACTGTAAGTATAAGTCAGAAATTAATAGAGTCAAGTCGATGTTTACATTACATTGCAGGGTATCAGAATGAGGAATGGGTGCAGTGTATTAGCATATAGAATATAGTGATACGGTCATTTATTGGCATCAAAAACACATGTTAATTTTTGTTTTTGGCACTTTCTGCCTATCACTAGCCTTACTAAAGAATACAAACGCTTCAAGGTAAAGCTGGACATGACCCTGACAGAAACTCAGGATGCTACAATACGGGCGGCAGCTCCCAGAGTGGCAGCAGGCAGAAAGTGGAACCCATCTGATGTGGTGCAGCAAGGCAAAATCCATTCTCAGGCATGGAGAGATTGTGGGCCAAGTTCAGCATGGAAGAGGCGGCTTTGGGCAAGGCCCAAGTAGACTCACATAGCACAGAGCAACACCTGCCCAGAAGCTTGTGGTAAAAGAGATACGACAGCAAGAGGAGGCAGAACAATGTGCAAAGTCAGTCTCACATGTGAAGCAGGGTTAATGGACAAGATGGGAAATCCTGGAACACCGGAAGCTTGCCTGGAAGAATCTTTGGGGAATGTAAGGAGGCAGACTTAGCTTCATCATCAGAGCCATCTATTGGGGTAGTGGCGTGGGGAAGACCAACCATGTCCCCTCTGCCATATACCAGCAACCCCACAGAACATACTCACCAGCTTCAAGACCAGCCTTACCCAGGAACACTTCGGTGTCGCACGGACCGCTACCGCTTTTAACACTTCAACACTGAGTGTTAGATAAGACTCATATACATCACAATATACTGCACTATAATTATTTGCCACATGTATATACGTTTGTACATTGTTTCCTGTGTATATTTTTTGAATAGTTGTTCTTGTATTCTGTCCTATTTATTATTCTTGTATATTCTGTATGTGTGCTGTGTGTCTTATATTTGCTGCTGTAGCACTGACATTTCCCAATTTGGGATTGTTAAAGTCTATCTAATCTAATCTAATCTTATCTATACTTAGAGACACAACCAGGTCCGACGGTCAGCAACTGCCACTTGTGCTGAAAGAATAAGGACTAACAACAATGCCCTCTCTCCCTCAACCCCTGGCTTCTCAAACACCATGGCCTTTGTACCAGCAGGAAAGGTGTCACAGAGGTCAACTGCAGGAAAAGAACCAAGCCAACTGGGCACAGCCCGGGATTGGAAGATGAAGGTTGATCTAGGCCGAAGCTCACTTTTCCACTGGAGATCATCACAACCAGTCTCAGCCAGATCAGATCCTGTGGTCAGCCTCGCAAAAGGCCCTGTTCATAATAGAACTGACGGTGCCATGGGAGGATGCAGTTGGTGAAGCGTACAAATGCAAGAATCTGAGGTACTCTAACCTGGCAACTGAAGCAGGACAAAAGGGCTGGAGAACATGGGTGCTCCCAGTGGAGGTTGGCTACAGGGGTTTTGTGGCCATGGCTGCTGAAAGGGAAGGGAGTCCGAAGACAGGCCATTAAGTATGCTTTAATTATAGTTCAAACTTTACGTACATATCATGTAGAGACAAGTTGAAAAAAACAATCAAAAGTGCTGATGTGGGGCTTTCACGCTGTCATTTATGTCTGTAGAACATAAATGTTTTATTGAAAAAAAAATTAAAACTGTGAATTATTCATACAGTATTTCAGTGATTTACAATGACATACAGTTGGGATTATCTCATTTTCTGCTGTATTTGTGTGTATAAATAGTGAAACAATATGTTTTATAACCTTGAACTGTTGAGGTGATTATCACAAAAAGAATTCTAATTCTTATAGTTACCTGTGTCATTTTTCTTGTATTTTTGGTTTTTGGCAGCTTTGCTAAAAAAAAAAAAAAAAAGGATACCATCATTTTTGGTGAAGACAGTTTGAAAGGTGCTCAACAAAGAGAAACTATATACATAGAAAGTCAGCAAGAATAAACCAAAATTAACCTGAACTCAACAATCCTGTAAATCTAATGTCACCATAAAGCATGCCTGCTCATTTATTTGCATCTTTGCCTGCAATGACTTAAGTCAAGGACATACTGTAGGTTCACATTTTTCAAGTCTATCTAAAACTATTATTCACAAGCCCATTATGTACATTGAAAAAGTTATTTGTTGCTATATTCATTACCCCTGACGATATCCCTTCTTAACATGTGTCCATTGAAAGAGATGGGGGACACAACACAGTCCATTTTTGGGCAAAAATTACTTCTAAAGTTCAGCTGAAGCTAAAATGAGGTTTCAACCGTTTGACTTAAGTCAAACTGTTGGACAGTCTTTAGTCTATGAGTTCTTTGTGGACCAAAAGTCTTATTATGTACTAGACTCCCTCTATGAGTTGCAATTTATACATTCAGTTCAAGGTAAAATAGTGATGCATTAAACATCTGCTCTTACTATTTCAATTGAGCAAATATTCTCCCCTATTTTCAAGAACAGACCATCAACAGCACATTTTTCATTCTCTGCTTGGTTAACCTTTGCTCATCACACCCTCCACATCTTTCTCCTTCCACTGACCCTCTATAAAAGGGAGTTTACCAAACTAAAATACAGTAGAGCTTAGCGTAGGCCTTTCAGCATGCCAGAGAACCTATACTCGCACAATGGCCAGCGTAGAAATAAGGAATGGGTCGGCCACAAGGACCCAGTCAGGTCATTTGAGCGATACAGTATTTAATAACTTATCTTGAGCCGAGCTCCGTTGGGCTCTGTGGCTTAAATGGAGCAGAAAATTGAGAGTGTGCGAAAAAACAGAGGACTGTCTCACAAACTCAATTACTCCCTGGAGGCAGTCCAGCAGATATATATCAGATATCTTAATTTTTTTTTCTTTTTTCTTCACAAAGATCCATGTAAAGTCTGGTCTCATCTTTGGTGATTAACAGAGCAAAATCAACTCTGAGGATCATCATAAATGAGAGCAGAGATATAAACCCTGGCCCTGGTGTTCATGATCAAGAAAAGTTATATCTGATTAATGAAAAAAGCCACATCAAATACTGCAATTCTTTTAACATGCGTATGGAAAAGACACCTACGTGGAAGAAAAGATGGGACAAAGATTTAATTCAAATAAGTTAACATAATGCACATTAAACAAAAAGCCAATCTGAATATAGTGTTTGTGTTAGAATGACTCAAAAACATTTGGTCAAACTCACATGATATGAATTAAATACATAAAATACAACAGCTGCAACAAAAGATAAAGTAAGCATTTTCCTTCACAATGTAAAAAAAGTTAATATTGAAATAAAACAAGTGCAAATGACTCACAGTGTCTCTGACGGTAGGAAAGATAGATTATGTCTTTCACATGAGATAGTGCAGCTCTTACAAATAGTACTCTTTATATACATAGTTGGAGCAGAGGATTGTTGAGAGTAAATAAGTTATCCTTTTCTGAGCACTTGAGGGTTTTACATATTGGATTGAATGGGAATGCAACTTCATGGGGGCATGTTAGCAGTCTAATTAATATTCTAGAACTCACATAAAAATCATGATTTCAAGCATGAACTTTCCCTTTCATATACATATACACATATGGAACTTTTCTCATACAGGAAAGCTAATTTCAAAATCATGTATGACTTCTGATTGAAGTTTTTACCACTGAATGGAATGGGAATAATATACATTCATATAAATAAATAAGCTTAAAAACATTGAAATAAATATTGCAAGTGCCCCCTATTTAAATGTCAATAAATGAGGAAAGTTTAGTGTCTAACCAGAGTTACATTTGATCACCTTCCGCCTCCTTCCCTTCACTTTGAAGTCTATATGCAGAAAATTCTTTTAAGTTTCCATCTCAGACTCAGAGTTGTCTAAATTAGACACAGTAGAGCTGTACCATTCAGCACTCTCTTCTTTCTCCTGCACTCCGGATCCGCCGCCTCCTCCTCTTTCTCTTCTCTCGTTCAGCATTTCCATGGCTACTTGGTGGTAAGGGTGTTTGCGTTTGGTGTGTCGGCGTAGCGTGTTGCGCTCGGCAAAGCGTGTGTGGCAAAGTTGGCACTGGTATGGTTTCTCTCCGGTGTGGACCCTTTGGTGGCGCTGGAGCTCACCGGCCTCCCTGAAGCGTTTGGAGCAGATGTGGCAAACAAAGTTCCTCTGGCCTGTGTGGATGTGCTTGTGTCTCTGTTGACAAAAAATAGTAAACATTTGATCACAAATCTATGAAAATATCTCTCAACACTTTCGTTAATGCACTTAAAATCAATAGTTTTATATTAACAATGGATCATATAGACTACATGTGAAAGGGGTCACCCGTAGTGATGAACCAATAAAGACTTATCGCCAGAGCTTAGTAAATCCTTCAGCTCATTGTTGGGATTTACCAGCAACTTTACTGTTTTGGTTCAGTCTGACTGCTCTCATAGGAGCGTGCTCTGCCACAGCAGGCAGCTGTTTTTGGCAAAAAATCTCTAAAAACCCACTGTACACTACCTGCTCAGCACCAAACGACAGACAAAGTTAGTGACTAGCTAGTGAACATAGTGGAGCATTTAGCAGCTAAGGAGCCAGATACTTCTCACAGGAGTTGGTGAAAACCAAGACTCCATGTCAGCTGGATGAGTAAATAAGCAACTGTTTGCTAACATATCAACCTCAAATGTGATAAAATGTCAGAATTGTTTCTGCTGCACCCAAGTGGCCTAAACATCAGTTATTGCATTTTTAACAGTAACTGCACTAATCATTTGCGACATCTGTTCAAGTGGCTGGTGTTATTACTTTTATTGCTCATTAAATGATTGTTGTAATTAGCTTGCAACTGACCTGCAGATGGCTGGAGCGTTTGAAGGCTTTGCTGCACTGCTGGCAAACGTGAGGCTTCTTCTGCGAGTGCGTGATGGCGTGGCGCTCAAGGTCAGAGAGGTAAAAGAAGACCCGCGGGCACAGCTCGCAGTACAGAACCCTGCGGGGGGCCGTGCCGTCGGGTGTCCACTCTGGAGAGAGAGGATCCAGCGGGTCGAGGGGGCCCAGCGGGTCGAGTTTATCAGAGGGGAGAATGGGTCCGATGGGAGGGGAGGGGGGAGCAGCAGCGTTGGAGAAGTAAAGATGGTCGTCCAGAGGTAAATGTTCTGAGTGTTGGTTAGACGGGTCAAATCTGGGTTCCGAGGCTGGGGATTGGGCCTCTGAGCTGGGCTGGGCTAAGGGGTCAAAGGTCAAACTAGCAGAATGTGGGTGAGGAGAGGTTGCTGTAAAAGTTGATGGCTTGTTGTTTTCACTTGAGACTTCTTCAGCAGATATGGCTTCGCTTCCAACGTTTGAATCGGCAGAGCTGATTTGAGAGTGAATGTTCGTGCTGTGGCGGTCGTTTTGAAGAGCAGGAGAGGACGAACGGACAGTGAGAGAGGGGAGAACAGAGCCGGATTTTACATTGGTCACTCCTGACAGGATGACAGGGGGGTTGTTGGGGCTCAGTCTGATGACTGGGTGGGACAGCGTGGGCAGAGGTGATCCCAGACTGCTGACCTGACCGGAGGGCAAAGGGAGGGAGACGGGTGCAGAGGCTGCCGTGATCTGGGACAACTGACCAGTGGAGGGGTCGAGGACAGTGATAGGGGTGGAGGTAGAGTCACCAGAGGAAGAGGGTACAGATGAAAGGAGAAGGAACACGGGGGCGGAAGCACCAGTGGCGGTCTGAGTAACTGAAAGGGGAAGCGAGAGACCCACCTGAGCTGAGGAGAGCTGAGGAGAGGAAGAGGAGGATGACAGGAGGAGAATAGGAGTGTTAGTAGAAGTGTTTGTGATTATCTGAATGGGCTGGTTGGGGATTGATATAACAGCATTGGCCTCTTGAACAGATTTGACGCTTGGCTCTGCAGCCTTAGAGGGAGCTGAGTTTTTAATCAAACCTGTGAAGACTTCTGGAGACTTTGTTTGATCAACACCTAGTGATGGAGAATGAGTAGCAGGGGCTGGTGAGTTGTAAAGATGATCAGAAGGTGGATATAGTGCATTATCTAAACTTTGGCTGAGGCTAGGATCTGCTAACGTGGCTAATTGTGGCGACCTCATTTCTTCAACCTGATCCTCTGACGTGGAAGCATCGACCTGCGGCACTTTGAGTCCGTCTGGACTAAGCGTATACGGGATTCCCCGGTCGTCTATGAGAAGAAGGTTTTCAGTGTCACAGTCTATCGAGGAGAGAGAGGTAAAGACAGAGGTAGAAAAGAAAGAGGGAGACTGGAGAGAGTCTTCAAGTGTATCTGTGGCGTCCATACGCAGCACAGAGCCCTCTCCTTCACCATCATCGTCCTCTTCTACTACATCTCTGTCCCCTTCTCCCTCATATTCATCCACCTCCATAATCAGCGAGCTCTCGCAGCCAGAGTCATCCAGGAAGCGTTCACACCTTTCTCGACTCTCTCTTTTTTTGGGCAGACTCAGGTCCAGTGCTTCTGTCTGTTCTTCCATTCCCACTTCATCAAACATCTTACAACACTTCAAGTCCATTTCTTGCAAAACTAAAGGAATATTTTCCGCAATTTCTCTCTCTGTAGTTTCCTCTTTAATCCCTTTCAGGCTCAATATTTTAACTGCATTAGTGCTTGAGATCAAAGGAGTTTCTGACTCATCAGTGTGAATGATTTTAGCACCTGTAACAAGTCTGTCTTTGCACACTGTTTCCTCCCTCTCTGCCTCTGTTTCATGGAATGATTCTGGCTTAGCTTCCTCAGTATGATAAGTAACATCTGTGATTTCTCCTTTTTTCTTAACAGCAGATAGTAGGATTTTACTTCTGTGTTTTTCTGCTCCAGCTAAGACCGAAACAGGTCTTCTAAAATGTGAGCGAGCAAAGTCTTTGGTCAGGCTGATGGCAGAGTTTGTGATTGGCCTCTTGCACCGTGGGGGTACAACAATTTTGAGTCGGATTGGTTGGCTGCGCAACTCAGGCACTCCAGTCTTTACTGTGATTGGCTGTCTGAACCCACCAATCTTACTTGTTTCCTGAGAGGCTGGCTTGGTCCCGCCCCCCTTTGGCTTATTCCCATTGATTGATGGAGCAGCCTGCCTGATGGTCACTGCTGCTTTGACAGGGCACGGTTGGAGGTTACCTGGTACAGTTATAGGTGAGGTCTTTTCCTTTAGGTCCAGAAAAACCTCTGTCATTGGCCCTGATCCCTCTGCACACTGGCTGCCATTTTGGACATCCAGGCTGCCACCGGTCAGGACTGAAGCCAACTGAGAATCCATTTTGGGGCATACCCATTTATATTTCTACAAAATAGGAATACAATAATAAATCAGATACTCTGAGAAGCAAAATTAGAATAAAAATAAACACATTTCATGGTAGTAAGGGAAGGAAATTAAATAAATATTGTGTGATGGCTGGAAAAACTCAGTGTCTCAGTGGTGATTATTGGGGTCAAGTTTAGTGCAAAAGCCAATAATCACTGATTTTGTGAGATTACTAACAGCCTATGGATGAGACTGAGCCCCCCCCAACTCCTCAGTCCGGAATGTTGAGCGACCTGACCCCCCCTCCTCACCACCACACCGTCCAGGCAATTGTATTGGTTACCTTGAATGATCCGAAATTATAGCTCAGCGAATTTCTTACCGAGGGGTCGACCGGTGTTGGTGTCGCCGATCATTCAGAGAAACGCACCGGAGCACAGAAGGGTCCGACTGACGTGAGCGGAAAAAAAAACATGCTCGCTCTCTCTCTCTCTCTCTCTCTCTCTCTCTCTCATCCACATGCAACATCAATAATAAAACGATTGATTTCGCTTTGGAATAATATTTATATTCCGGTTTGGTTTGCAAATACAAGCCTGTTCTAAAAATGTGTCTGGGGGGGTAAACCGAGAAGCACTGTCCGTGGAGGACGCCATTAAGCACAGTCCTGGGTCCGAAATGCCAATATTATTATGGTGCGTGTGCGCCTTGACAGCTCTCGGACCTGGGACTACATCACTAACGCGTCGGTCGGAGTTAGAGAAACGTGTATATTTACAGAGAGTCGCGGTGTGGAGCGGATCCTTCCCTTTGCACCGGAGCTTCCTCGAACCTACAGCCAGCCATTTTAGAGCTGAGGGTCCGAGACACCGAGAGCGTACCCGGTAGCTTTAGGACAAACTTTCCCGGCACGCTGTCATTTATTCCAGCCCTTCTGTTAGAGCCGGCGTAGGACGCTCTTTCGATACATTTAAAACTGTATTTAAAACTATACTCCACCCATACACTCGCTGCATAGGGACTGGCTTACCCGTGCTGTGGATATTTCCGGAGGACCAAATATGACTGTGCAGTGTAAAGGGTGATGCTGCGAATGCCGAGGGAGGGAGGGGTCAAGGGGAGTTGCTATGGTGTCGCAGCCTACCGGGTCCGACCAGTAGCCATGTTCAGCCTATGAGTACAGTTGAACCTGCAGCCTGCATAGAAAGGCTCTCTGTACGCCTGAGAGTCAGAAAGGAGGGATGCACAACAAGATAGACATAAAGAGGATGGAGAAAAATGGAATTGAAGTCCCACAGTAGGACTTTATGTGTCGTAAAAAAGGAAGCCAGAGAGCAAAACATTTTGACATAACTTTATTTCACATCATTAAATCTTACAAGCCTCGAGACTTGATGCGTCAGGGTTAAGGGAGGGAAGACAGATCACACAGTGAGATATCACAGAGTCAAGCTATTATGAGTTAGGCTACATGGAGGTATATTCACAGGCATAACTGATATAGCATGTATCAATGCATCATAGGCCTATAGACATCCCCATATGAATTTCATCTAAAGTATGCATTGGCTCAAGCTGAAAGAGGACCAAAGTAATACTTGAGGCCTTTGCAGATTATAATTATGCCCACAGTTTGAAAGTATGCCACAGAGAGGGACAAAGGCCACAAGCACAGGATCCACGAGAGCTGTGAAAAATATTTCAGCGTGTAAAACAGACCACAATCATAGCATAGATAGTTTAAGCAAAGCTGCAGAGTGGAGAGGGACTGCTCTGGGCGATGGTGTGTCAGGAGGTGTGACACAGTGTCATGAGTGTTGGGTGGGTCAGAGGAGGTCATCACTCCACATCATCAGGCTCACATGCTTCAATCTCTGAGACCAGTCGGTGAGGGAAGAGTTTAAACTGCAACCACGTGGGCTCTGAAGTACAAAGAGAAGGTGCATGAATATTGCAAAACTGTCAATAATGTGAATCAATCATGTTCTTCTGACTAACAGATACAGATAAGAAAAGGACGGCCTGTATGGGTGGTCCGAGGTTTACCAAGGTAGCAGGCTGGTGGCTGCAGCTTTCCATCAAAGCAGGTCTGGGTTGCAGCGAAGCTGCACTGCTTGCGAGGGTGTTTGCAGTAGAACGTCACATTTTCCCCGTGAGGAACCACGGCGTCTGTGACATCAAACGGCCAGCGCTTCACTCCACCAATCACCACACGGCTTCGCTCGGCAGGGATGAGACAGCGGGCTGTGAAAAAGATTAACAAGGTTTGAAAGTATGATTTAATACAAAAATGAATGTGCCATAACTATATATGTCTTTGATTCAAACTATTTGCATACATTGAATGTGCCATGCCATAAGAATTCCAAGTTTTTATGGGCCTAAAAACATATGTATTTAAAAGTATTTAAACTCATTTTATACACCATTTAAAACATCCCTCACCTCTGCAGTATGGGGGCGATGCACTCCAGTTGCCATTAGACAGGCAGGTGACCTTCTGGGGTCCATCTAGCAGGAAGTTCTTTTTACAGAGGTAGTGGATGTCAAAGCCAACTTCATATTCAGTCTTTTGGACAGCCACCACGTAGCCCTCCTCCACCTCTCGAGGAGGCTGGCAGTACACTTCTAAAAGAGAGAGAGATGCAGATTATCAGTCTGCTTATTCAGGTGAGGTACTCATCTTTAAACATACAAACATACAATAGAGAGCTCATTATAGTTTAAAGTTAAACCGAAAGCTTGAATCTAAGCAACAATGCCTCTGTCCATTTTTTTCTGCCCTTGTCTGTGCTTTCAACAAAGGCCATGCAATACCAGTTTGGGCCAAACGATGGCAGAAAAGCACTGCGAAATTGAGCAGTAGATCTTGAAAGATGAATACTTGAAGGGGTTTGTGTGTTTTTGTCTGTCTCCTTCTTTGATTCACTCATTTTTTACATTTCTGCGCACACACACACACACACACACACACACACACACACACACACACACACACACAAGGAATAAATGAACATCCTGACAAAATAAATAAACTGTCCATTCACTCACACATCAACCACTGTTCCATCTTCTCCTGCTAACCTTGAAAGATGCATGAGGACACACTGACAGTCAAGATGAAGCTCTCGCACGCACGCGCACGCACACACACACACACACACACACACACACACACACACATAGCCAGTGAAAGATACAGTGCACTTACTTTTACAGATAGGGTGAGGATACTGCCAGGTCTGATTATCCTGGCAGACATTTTCACTGCTCCCCACTATATCCGCCCTGCAGGAGAGAAGGGAGAGAGTGGTTGGGACAGATGGCATTGTGTCATGTACAGTATTGACAGCTGAGGAGCTTTGTCAGAATAAAAGTGATGAAAAAAGGTGTAAATGATTTCCTTTTTACACTCTGTCTCTCTTATTCCGAGTGTCTGAATTTTGTGTGCACAGTTCTGGCTGACACATCCACTCTGGCTCATCTTATCCTGTGGATGAGTCAGTGTGTAAAGGGGAATCAATACAAGATTAGATTGTAATGACCGAGTTAGCTCAATGGGGAGATCAAAATGAATTCCTTGTCATTTATCGCTCATCACCCGTCATTCCCCAACATCTCTTCCATAGTGGTGGAAATTACTTAAGTATTAATGTACTTGGAAATAACCAAGTACATTTACTCAAGTACAGTTTTGAGGGTGCTTTAGTTGAGCATGTCATGATATTCTATACTTCTATTCCACTATAATTTAGAGGGGTGTATTATAAATTTTACTCCACTACATTTATCTGACAGCTTTAGTTATTAGTCACATTTCAGATTTTACATTAAAAAACATATCATACACTTATACAGGTGTGTTTGATACTAGGCATCCTACATTTAGCCCATAATATTTCTGTACTAAAATCCAATAATTTTGTAAAAGTGTAGTAGTCCTGCTACTACTTTTACTTAATTAACTGATCTGAGTATTTCTTCTATCACAGCTCTCCTGTGATCAAGCCTTCCCTCCGCTCCCTCCCTCTTCTTCACACTCCATCCCCATCTTCTCACTTCCTCCATTTCTACCTTTGTATCCTTTCAGGTTTTCATAGCCTCTGCCTACGCACTCACAACCTTAACCTCACATCATCCCCCAGTTCTCACCCAGACAGGCAGCTGTAGCGAATGGCAGTTCCTGCTGTTGCGTCGCCCTGGATGCTGAAGGTGTTGATGATCTCCTCAGGCAAAGGGCAGGTTTGGACGGCAGCAGGTTCTTCAGGTGACTGAGCCTCTAAAGGTCAGAGAAGAACAGAAGGTTAAATACTTTATTGGCAAGTCCTTTACTTGAAGCTATAGTGTGTAGTTTCTGTCGCCCCCATGAGGAATTCTAGGTAATGACAACAGAACTGTCGGCGCGTCCACATTATGCAAGCCTTCCGTGACCGTGCACCGCCCCATTAATATCAAGTTACGCACTAAAGCTTTAAGTAAAAGTAGCAACACTGTAAAAAATACTCCACTGCAAGTAATGAAAAAAACCAAGCCAACAGAAAAACAGTCAGACCAGCCTTCAGTTATGTTATGTTACTGTTATGCCATTTCTTCAACAGAAAAGTTGCATTCCCACATAGCAGTGGTGGAATGTGCCTACGTACATTTATTCAAGTGCTGTACATAAGTACATTTTTGAGGTACTTGTGTACTTACTTTACTTGGGTATATCCAAATTATGCATCTCCCACAGTTTAGTTGCAAATATTGTTACTTTGCAGATTAAGACAAAATACAATATCAGAAATCAGAAAAACCTGTGAACTTATAAATTATTGTGCATTTTATTGAATATGACCCAACGGTATAAAGTGATTGAAGCTCCTCCTCAACCAGCTACTGCACTAAAATGCTGCCTACACACAGCAATACTTATTGTAATAATAACATAAAGGTAACTCGTTAATTTAAATCCCCCTATTTAGCATTTATAAGCAGTATATAAACATATAATACATTGTTTATACCACACTTAGATGTAGTTATCATTAGAAGTAGGTACATTTTACATTTATTAATGCTGCATGTTTTATATCATTACTGTGTTTTACTATATTATCATTCATTATCTGTTTATACACCAGCCTCCACTTATAGCTGTTGACACTGATATACTTGTAGAAGAGTACGTTTACATTGTAGTATTACTATAGTAATAGTAAGTATAGGATCTGAATACTTCTTTCAGCACTGCCCTGTAGTGACAGGGATGTGTGTTAAGCTCCTCGGAGAGAAATGCAGCAGCACTCAGTATGCATCTAATGTGCATTTGTGACGTAAAAAGACGTAAACACAACCCAATATACAGTATGTCCACGATTACCAACAGGAACACAGAAAACATTAGAATCAGCATGTAACTGATGGATGTGGATGTGATTTTGCAGGTGACAGCCATCATCAAGTAAAGAAGGAAGGAAGCAGGGAAGAAAAACGGATGGCTAGAGGAAAGAACATCCATCCTGCTACCTCATTTGACTCGTATAACCAGAGCTTCTATTTGGTGTGTGACCCGCAGAGGCGTTTCACTTCATGTCTAGTTCTATAAGTTGAAATAACCCTTCTTGTGTAATAAATCAAAGTTCGATGAGCAGATGAAAAGCCACCCGACACCTCTCCGAGCTCATAGCTGTATATCTGTGATTGTATAACACCTGCTCATTCCTGGAAGTTTGAGTGCCTCACGATTGTGGAAATATAAATATCAAGAGTGGTGTTCGGAGAGAGGCTGGAGCGACCCAAGCTCCATCAAGCACAGGGTTTCAGAGCAGAGCGTGGCTTTGAAATGCAGAGACAGCTCTTGCCTGAGGGCTGTCTTAGGTATCTGAAACCGAGAAGTGTTAATATAAGAATGTAAAGGGACCTATGGGAGAGGGAGAGTTAGGAGTCTGTTTGGCTGCGGATGAGAGCCCAAAGCTGAGTTCTGTTTTCACATATCGCCCTGATCCTGCCTCTTCTACTGCTGCCACCCACACAGGCTGCTGCACCAAATTGCTGTGAAGCAGGTATATCAAATTCATCTAAAATATTACAAAACCGTGATTTTAAATGAACCACAGCGTTAAATACATAGCAATCTGATTGAGACCAAAGATATAAAAGGTTAGGTTTTTTACTCATTTTTCTCCCACAAATACACACAGAAACAGATGCATGCACACACCACAAACTAAATAGCCTCGAGCTACATGCTTGTCCTTGGCTCCCATTGTAGAGAGAGACCTTATCAGAGGCCTCAGATGGAAGAGGATGAGAGGAGAAAGAGATGGGAGGAAAAGAGGATAAGAGAAAAGAGAGCAGAGGAGAGGAGAGCAGGGAACAGAAAGGCCTGGAGCTGCATGAGCAAGAGAGCTCTCTGACTCTCCTGACTGCGATCTGTCGCCCACACACACACACACACACACACACACACACACACACACACAGAAGCTCTCTAACACATGTGCAACTTGCCTCCCCACACATACACATCTAATGTATACAGAAAAAAATCTACCTCTCTCCCATAAACACAACACACTCCCAGTAGACACACATTTACACCCGCTCACACTCACACTGTGTGCATGCAGCTCTGTGCCACTTTGACAGTAATCCGCCGCCCACTGCCTCTCAACAGGCATGAAGGAGCCCGACTCACACTCTAACACACATGCAAAGGACACACACAATACAAACGCTCTCACACGTTCAAAACCCACCTACCTTCTGCCTGTCTCTCAGCAAGAGGATACTCTACGAGAGAGCTGAGAATTGTATCCTTATTTCACATCTTTGAAAAGATAAAAAATCTTTAGGGTGAGAGCGGGACCTAGCTGGGTTGAGGATTGCTAAGAAAACAGTTTACTGTAGCTCCATGGTTGTGTGATTAATGCAGGACTCAGACCTATAAGCAATAAGCAATAAGCAAAAGGCATATTTCCAGGTGCCGTATGTTAATGAGATGTGTCGAGATACTAAGAAGTATTGATGGTTTTACTTTATGTACTGCTGTGCAGACTTACAGCACAGCGGTAGAAGTAATAAGGCTTCACAGCAGTTGAACAAATTTTGCCTTTTGTGAGCCACTTATTCAGATGTATCTTTTTCTGTTTTATATTTAGACCAACAGAAAGTTGAAACATTTAACCACATGATTACCTCGGGGCTTAGGTATATATATATATATATATATATATATATATATATATATATATATATATATATATATATATATATAGGTTACTTTGGTTGTAAATTAAACACTGAGTCCTTTGTCCGCTACTCGTGCTTTTGTTAAAATGTGTTTACAGCTTTGTTCTGGCCCCTGTGGCCTACAGTTTTAGGTTAATTAAGAGCTTGCAGAAGATCTCTTGCACACACAAGGTTAGACACAACATGAGTGAAGCTTATTCATTTATAATGATAGATTATTTTAACTGCAGTCAAGTAGTTGTGATTCATCTTGATTCCATTTTTAGGCTGTAATTTGGGGTTTGTTGTATGGCTTTATCCTGTATTGTATTTAGTGTAGTTTATTCTGTCCACCCTTAAATAACAACACAGTCCAACAAACAGAAGCACCTCTAATTCTGTCTATGAGTAAACATAATATAACATCACAAACTATGGCCAAAAAAATATACAAATATAAATTTCATACACATGTATATAGAAATAGAAAATATATTTATGTGCTGTGGCACACATACAAACAACACACCCTAATATACAGTATGTATGTGCATCCATGTGATCCTCATGCACACAAACGTGTTAAGCTTTCCTCTCCTATTTAAACTTATCAACAGTTCAGCAGTAAAATATTCCATCAGCCAATATGAACAACTAAAGCTCTGGTTACTATGGTGATGAGGAGAATAGATCCCAGTTGTGCAATGTCTCAGTCGACACAACCACAGACGGGTTTCATTCCTGAATCTCTCTCTCTCTTTCTCTCTCTCTCTCTCTCTCTCTCTCTCTCTCTCTCTCTCTCTCTATCTTTCTCTCTCTCTCTCTCTCTCTCTCTCTCTCTCTCTCTCTCTCTCTCTCTCTCTCTCTCTCTCTCTCTCTCTCTCTCTCTCTCTCTCTCTCTCTCTCTCTTTCTCTATCTCTCTTTCTTTCTCTCTCTCTCTCTCTTTTTCTCTCTCTCTCTCTTTCTCTTTTTCTCTCTCTCTCTCTCTCTGTCTCGTTCTCTCTCACTCTCTTTCTCTCTTTCCTTCTCTCTCGCTCTCTTTCTCTCTCTCTCTGACTGTCTTGCATAAACACAAAATCACAATAAAGGCTATATTTAATCCTCAACCCCATCATGGACATAAACACATGAAGTATACCTGCTGCTTCGGTTAAATAAGAAAGACGATATTTAATCTGAGAAAGTAACAAATGCCACTGCAACATTCTTCCAGATGTTAATTTCCTGTGTATGAATTCCATGTGAGAAAGAACATTTTTCTGTTGAACTCAAACCCACCTGTGCAGATGGGCTCATCACCACTCCACTGGCGGTCACCTTGACAACGGCGAATAGTGGCATCCAAGCCATTGGGCAATGTGAATCCTGGCTTGCAGCGCACTTCAAGCAGGGCAGAAAAAGAGTGAGTGGGAGAGAGGAGGCTCACGTCTGAGTTTTCACTGGGGGGCAGAGGCCAGGGACAAGTTCGACCTGAGGAGAAAAGAGATGATCCAGATGGAGGAGGGGGAATCTCAGAATGCACCAGATTGTTTCTTGCATAAGACAAATGAAACAGCTCTCAACCATTTTAAAATGGCATTAATGAGGTTGAATAACTAGACTGGATGGATTCACAATGCCGTCTTTTATAATGCACAAGCATAATAGAAAGCTTGTGTTCAGCACTGACATAGGGTGCTTTTGGAGCCCAGATTTTGTGCATTTGTACATGTTTTTCCATGAAGACACACGGATGTATGTTGCCACAGCTGTGTACACACACAAACACATGCACGCACGCGCACACACACACACGCACACACACACACACACACACACACACACACACACACACACACACACACACTTTTAATGTGTCTGAGCCCATAATAGTGTTCACAGTGACAACTGAGGGTACATGCATACAAATAGTTACCTGGAGCCACACAGCTGAGACCACACTGGCCGTCACACAGACACTGGCGCTTGTTGCCACAGTCTCTGTCAGCTTTGCAGGGCCGAGGACACGTCCTGCTCCTCTCCTCTCCCAGAAGTCTCTCCGTACACAACCCTGTTGTGATACCACACAGACTATCACATCACCACAGTGTTTGTCCCTTTGTATGCTTCTCCTTCATTCATGGCCCCGTTGTAAAAAAACAAACAAAAAAACAATAGCAAACACTAAGGGCCGTAATGAGGTTTTGTTTGCCTATTCTGCTTTGTTTTCTGTTTGAAGGGAAGTAAATTCAGTGTGGGTGGTCAGGCAAACATTTGCCACCCAGGTTGCCAGATGAGTAAGTATTTAGATGGCAGGCTTTATTACTCTTTGCCATTCAGCTATCAATCTACTCTTGGGAGTTGTCTTACTTCCGTGAATAGTGTTTAATGTGTGTTTTCTCAATGGAGTAACTTTGTCTAAAATGCAACTAATATTTGAACAGGAAAAGAGAGACCTAGAGAGAGTAATCTAGTATCTTTAACCCCTCCCCCTTTCCCTCACTTCTCCATATGTATTCCATCACACGTCATGAAACCAAAATTCTCCACTTACTTTACATTGCAACATTGCTAACAACGGCACACCCTCAATGTCCAGAACATTTGAGGGGAAGAGAAGGGGGGAGTCAGACAGGGATCCCCATTTTTCATTTCTTAGAATGAAAACATGTGTGCTACTGTATCAGCCATGTGACCACAAAGTCTGCTGCACTAATGATCATCGCAGAACAGCATGGAGACATGGTGTACTATACATGTAGCACCTATGATATTACAAACCTAAATATCATGAAACCAGAGTTATGGAAGTCCTAGAATCACCATCATCATCATGAAGGTGTGTGAAAAGGTCAATGATGATCCAACACAGAAAGAGCATTCACCATGAACAATTTACCTATTTCACTGTACTTTCACTGTACAACCAAAATGTACATTGTGGAAAAACTGGCATCAATTAATAAACAAATAAAAACAGACATACACTAACTTTAAATAACGCTGACTTATTTGACGTACTGTATGGTGAAATGCAGACTAGTGATTTTTTTCTAATTCAGCATATAACAATTTTGAACAAATTGCACTCCAAAATGCACACATATATTGCACGCCCCCCCACCTTAGTTAGTCCATTGCATATTTAAGTGCTAATGATTGACTGCAGCTGTGTAACTGATTAATTGCAGTCCCAAGCCCTGGTTATATAACCATCTGTGCATTAAAATACAAGCTACAGAGCAACAAAGCATGCAGGGGAAAGTCCAGAGTATTTAGTGATAGTCCAGCGGTGTTCATTGTGTACGCAGGACTCAGTGCTCCCCCAGGTGTGAGTGATGGATGGACTCAGAGGACTTACCTGGAGCCTGCGGGGACACCGTTCCAGTCAGAGCCCACAGGGACAGCAGCAGCAGTGCACAGTCCATCCTTGAAGTCAGGTCTCAGACGATATGAGGGAGGGACACAAAGACAGCATTTTTAAGGAAAGGGGAACAAAGGATGGGAGGGGGGAAAGGGAGAGAGAGCCGGGGGGGTGGTGGTGGTGGTACAGCCCAGGAGCACACATCTGGTTTGCGTTGAGGAGAGAATTCCAGTCTCAAGGACCTTTCACCCATTTCTGTTTCTGAGATAGCAGATTAATGGGATGGCATATGGCTGTTGCACCCCCCCAAATAAAAAAACAGGAGTAAACAACAGGAAATGCTAACAACAGAGGAGGTTGATGGATCTCATGAAGGCAGCATTTGCTCTCCTATGTATCCAATTCTTGATGTCTAGGGCACCAACACGCTTATTTTGTAATCCTACACTCTTCATAATTAAGTATTCTAACTCAGCTCAGCTTGGAAGATTAATCACATTTGTGAGCACATTTAATTTAGAAATGTGTAAAGTACTCCTTAAATGTCCAAGGGAAGTAGCATTGCCTCAGTTGGGAAATGATGCATATTTCTTTTTTTGCCTATCAAAGGAATGTACACAATGTGAACAAACAGGGAGGATATCAAAACAAGTAGTCTGTGGACATTTCACCACATATTAAAGTGTGGTTATCAGGCTTAAGTTCATACATGATGAAGAAGTAGTCCTCTTGAAATGTGACCTCTGTTGCCCAACCTCCCAATCAAAACTGGGCTTTAATTCAAGATGCAAGCACGCAAAGCTTAAGAGAGGAAAACAAAGCAGTAGTGAATGAGAACAATCTTTTATTGGTGTTTTTGGAAAAATCTCGACTCTATCCAAACAACCAGCACTGAGTGGGCACCATGGACCACCACTGATGCAGCAGGGCAGTTATAGTTCAATTAGAGTCGCTAAAAGATTTATGAACCACATCTGTGAGGATATTAGAGACTAAATCCTGTTGGGAGAGCAAACAATCACTGATTGAGGTGATAAAGGCTGAAATAAACCAACAAGGAGCATATTGATAGTGTGTATAGTCTGTACACTGCTGCGGAACAGAAAAGGTCATCACAAAAGGTAAAGTAAGTCTGCATGAATATCATGTTCAAGTTATTGAGCCACGATTGTGAAAATATTTGTGAAAAAAACAAAAAAAACAAGGTGGCAGTAGTGTCCATAGTAGAAGTGAGTAATGTCTGGAGGGGTATGAGACAGGATGCAAATTGTAGAGTGAGGTTTTTTTTCTCCATTTGAATAGTCTTTCTGAGCAACACTGAAGATCAAAGATGTGTCAAGGTGCAACAGATCATGTTTGTCCTAAAAGGAAAATAATTCAATAATATAGAACAGCAACAACAAAAGGGATAATCATCATAATTATAGCAGTAATGGTAACTATTCATCATGGTTGTTAAGGGGATTAAACATCACACTCTATTACTAGTCATCCCTCCCCAGGAACATAGTGTACCATGCCTCATGTGTAGTTGTTGTGGGTAAAAAAAGAGAAGTTTATAGATACAGTTAAAAGTAAAGAGTAGTAACAGGAGTAAACAGTAAGGAAGGAACAGTATTGAAAAAAGCACTAAATAGGAACAAGCTTTGTGGATGAACATAGGAAATTTTGGCTTTTATTTCTCCCAGAAATCTGAGAAATTAACACCATTCCACTCAATGGGGGTATTCAACCCATCTCCTGGAATACATCAATTACATAAAATAGTATAGGCCTATCCAATATACAACATTTCTCCCCCATAATAATGCTAATTAAACTGTGTTCATAAAGTACAGTAAAGTAACGATGTGCGTTTTATTGGGAAGATTGATTACTATTTCAGAATATCTTACAACACTGAGATTTAACTACTCAATGTACCGCCGAGGTACAAGAGAGACACGGGGACAACATGTTATGGGAAGAGTTTGCACATAACTGTGAGGGGATTGGCTGTAAGAGCAATCGGACAGAAATAGCGCAGTTGGATATAGAAACAGAAGAAGAGAAATGTCCCAACACTTCAAAAGAGAGGACCAAGGGGGAGCAGAGTTACCCAGGGCATCACAACAGGATTTCACCAGTTTAGGTGAGATACGAGACACCAGAGTAGATTAAAAGCACTCAACTGGGATAGAGAAAAGGAGATTGAGTCAAAGATAAAAGCATAGGCTAGAGAAAGATGGCCAATGGCATAAAGTTAAGCTCAAAGTACAAAAAAAATCAAAATGTTGGGGAACTTGAGTCAATTAGGATGAAGTTGTTCTATTAAAAAAAGAATGCACAAGACAAATGTTGAAGATAGTGCTGGACTGTTTCCATGGTGTCTCCCCTTTTGTCTCTCTCTAGCATGCCCATTCCCAGTGACAGAAACATAAGAGGAAAAAAATGAATAAAATCCACAAAAATGTTGAAGTATACGATTATAAGATAATTTTTGCTCTCTATATTACAATTGTTACATGCATCCTCGCCCCTGCTGCAGCATACTGACTACAATAATCAAGTCGAAAAATACCCTTCGATGGCTGACCACCTGTTAAACATCTCCTGACTCATCTATAATAAAAAGATTTTTACCATAGCTTTCCCCCATCTCTATGTAGAAAATATACAAAATTATTCTCCAAATTTTTCTCTCCGTCTAATTTTTCTCAAGTATTATAAAAATATACAATTCTCCAATAACAAAACTCTTAAAAGTCACATACTTTTCATCTGTTAAATTATTCTCTCCATCTTTCAATTTTAAGAGCTGACACCTCAACAAAACAAGACACCTGAGCTTCAATACACAAGTCTTCTCCTTGTCTTATACATTCATCATCATAATCATCATCTTCCTCATCATCATCATCATCATCACCATTTTCTTGAACCCCATTTTGTCCTTCGTGTCACCCCAAGAATTCAGAGTCTTAAATTTAATCCAGCTTAAATTTCTCCTCTTCCTGATTTTGCTCCACGTCTTCATCACTGGTCAGCAAGACGGTTCTCGTATTTACTAAGGATGTTGCGACAGCGGCCCAGTTCCTTCCGGATCTCGGCCACTTCCTGTCGGAGGGCGGCGTTCTCTCTCTCCAGGTAGGCGGCACGCACGGATATTTGGTTCTCCTTAAGACGCCGAGCATCTCGAGAACGCTTGGCTGCTTCATTGTTTTTATACCTCCTGGTCCAGTACTTCTCATCCTAACAAGGCAGACAAAAGCAGTACACATTGATTATTTATCTGCCAATTTAATTCCTATCAAATTGTCTACCTTGGTTGATCAGAGAATTAAGGTATTATTAGGGTGAAGTATTTCTATAAAAGAATCAATGAATGGTAAGACTTGTTTCTTAAGAAGTGTGAAGTACTTTTGTAAAGCTCCTATTGGTGATGTGGGTGTTTGGCCATGAATGAGCGTGGGACATGTTCCTTTCACATGCTCCATCCTCAGAGTCAGTACTGAGTTTTGTTGATGTTATTTCTGCTTTGTAAATTATATTTTGTTGCTCTTGTGTTTTTTACTATCCTGCTTCTTTGATATTTAATGCTTTTGACTTAAAACCTAGAATTAATTCATTTACGATGTGTGCCTTCCAATGACCAAATCATGGCCTAAAATGACTTCAAATTAACCACCCCCGCTCTGAAATTTGCAGTAAAGAATTTGGGCTCACCTTCAAGCCATCAGGCACCAGGATCTTGCGGGCCTTCTTGATCATCGGTTGTGGCTTGAGCTCCTCTTCACTGAAGGAGTGCCTCCTGGGGTCAAAGTTCGGCTGGCTGGACATGTCCATGTCTGAAGAATCTATGTCAAACATCCCGGCTCCATCTGGCCCGCTGTCCGTGGGCGTTAGCAGAGGAGGACAGGAGGACGAGGAGGAAGAACAGGGCGACTCACAGGAATCATTCATACTCGTCTGACTCCCTGAAATTAAAGGGAAGAACAAACTTGTTTTACATGCTTTTCACTGACCTACATTTATCCTGAAATTGATACAATTTTCAAACTTCAATAAAATAGCCGATGACAGCAGTCCACTAAGACAGCAATACAAACACATGCAGCATTACATCATGATGGCCACCAGGTGGAAGCAGAGAGCTACTTTCCTCCTGCTATAAACAACAAACAACATTCCTTTGCTCCTTAACTGATTCCAAAGAACTGAGGCTGTTTTTCAAACAGCTTTCATGAACATTAAGGTAATCTTAAGAGAATATTCTGGGAATATACCCTGCAAATACATACAACTATGTAATATGATACATATCATCTGTAGCATATAGTAGACAGATATAACGGAGTAGGTTGTTGTAGTGAGAAATACTATCAAAAATAGCTCTGGCTTTTCCATTATATACACTTGTATCATTTTACCTATACCCAAACTCTTTTATAAAGATAACTAGATTAGATCAAAGAACCATTATGAGATATATATATATATATACATATAAGATTTATTACACACCCAAAAACTGTCAATAACAAAACCACAATCAAACTGGTTATTATGTATATCTCATTGTGTGTACTACTGCTAAAACAAATGTGTAACTATCATCCTGATGTTCCTGGGGATCCTATAGAATCTCCTGCCCCAGTCTCCTGTGGAAACCAGTGCTTTAACCACATGCATTCTATTAATTCAATTGGTGCATGATATTGGCTACTATGATTAATCTAAACCACACTTGCTTGTATACCAAAGCCAACACCCAGAACTAAATACCAATAGAGAAATCTAAAAGTGTATATGTTATGTAACTTTCTACCCATCTCTTAACTCAAAACCAGTTTCTTTGAGTGGGGCCAATATAGGGCTATACCTCACCCCATTCCCTTTAAGGCCAAATGCACCTCACTCAAACTGACTTTCCTTCCCTATAAAAGCACAAAACTCCTATATCTCGCAGGGGTATGTGGTAACCTATATTTCAACTATTAAAAAATGAATTATTTCATTGGGCAAGAGGGACAGTCGCATTGTATGACTAAACGAGAGTCAGGGTAGTCATTTAACACCACAATACTGCAGCCTTTCAAATGACCACAGAATTGCATCAACACGGTCTAAACAAAACCTGTATGCCTTAAATTCCCCAAAGCTGTTCATCAATGCAGACTTATTATGTGGAAAAATAACACTGTCCAAAAACAATATAAAAAGTACACAATCTGGTGTAAAGGGCAAAAACCTCTACACTAACAGAGGTTGTAGGTTGGAGAAAAACAAAAACATTCCCTGTTATCTGTTGCCACCTGTTGTTATATGTGATCTGTAATATATTAGCAGCTATCTATCACAAGACTAGTGGCTGTATAATGCCCAGGTACTATGAAGGCATGTTTCCACACAAGGTGTTCCCTCATGATGTTCCACAATGACAATGACAGCAAAACAAATTAAAGAGTGCTTTCACAGGCACCAAGATGAGGTCAAGCATGTCCCATAATACATAATCAGCGGGTCTAAACAAATACTGAATCTTTAGGTTTGGATACTGTAGGCAACCAAGTGCTACTGAGGTCAGAAAATAAGCACGTTTTCCTCTGTGTATGACTAAACCAGAAGATTTTGATGATTTATGCTGCTTCAACCCGACAGCAGGAACTAGTCAGTGCAACCACCTGGTGTAGCATTTTGTTGGAACAAAAACCTGCAAACCCTCAGCCCTCCTGTGGTACATGGTTGCCTCTCCCTGCTTTTTGGAAAGCTCTGGAACGCAGCCTACAAAGTTGATTTGGCGCATTTTCATCCACATATTTCAACCCTGAGAGAACAGGAGTCTTTCACTTTTTTAAGAAATATTCCAATATGTGACTATGCACATTTCAGCACTTGTTCCACAGCATTCCAGAAACTGAAGGCCTGAGGCCTTTGTGAAGGCAAACAGTAGGCCAACTCCTGCTTAGGTAACGAATATAATCATAGGTTGTTAGGTGTTGCTCCGTTTAATATTCATGAAGCAGCTGTTTGTTCGGCACCTTTATATTACGGCAGATTACAACACAGATTATCAAATTTCAAGCCTTGGGAGAGTTGATGAAAATGATTCACTCAACTTTAGCAAAGCCATCTCAGCCACATAATAATATATACGATATATATATATTCACTTTTAGACACTTTTAGACTAACCAATGATAACCAATGATTATGATTTGCTATTTAATATGTTTTGTAATTAGAATCTCAATTTTTTGTAAGGTTTTATATAAAGGGATTGCAATCCAAATGCATGGGGCTTTATCATGCAATGTAATGCATTATCAGAGTCTACGACCATGCACTTTGTCACTTAAATGTCCCACGTCAACATCCCATACATTGTCAAATTCTGGATATCAGTGTAGTTAATGTCATCCATCTGTGATCAAATGTTCCCGTTGGAAGTCCAGCAGTAGCAGCACAGGGAAACTCTTCCTGTTGCTCTGCACGTCCCTCCTCCTGTGGGCTCCTCCTACACGTCTACAGGCCCTGCCTCTAGTTCTCTCACTCCAGTATTCTCAGCCTCAGCACGTGTACTGACTCCACACATGGCTGTGGCGTGTGAAGAGATTTAAAGACACGCAACCGCAAACACTCCACACACTTCTCTTTCTCTCTTTCTCTTTCTCTCCCTCTCTCTCTCTTTTTACCGTTTTGACCCTGCTGCACATTAATAACGGGCTGGGACTGAATGCTGACTGTGTTGCACACTGCAGTACATAGATCATATGCCACACTAAAGCAAACCTCCTTGTCAATGCTATGAGGTTGACTCATCAAATATATCAAGTGCCCAACTTTAAACCCTGCACCTTGCTATGATAATGTTAAGCAGCCATTTCTAAACTGTTTTCTCTTTCAAGTTGACTTTGTGTGCAGAGCCATGTGACTGTATCCCCTGCCTTCAGTTTGACCCCAGGGGACAGAAAAATGCTCTGTCACCATGGTCTTTGTTATAAACTCAAAGGAGAGTTAAAATGCTGAATCACTAGCCTGTGGGAACATTAGAAGTACACCATATAACCTTGATTACATCTCAGCCATTAGTGAATTGTAGGGTCTACTAGCCTCATATCAGAAAGCAGGGGACAATTTGTCTCTTTCAGCTTGTCAACTCTGCAGAGCCCTCTTCCATGATATTGCTGTTTTTGAGTTGATATGGACAAACCTTGAAGAATGAACTGTCCTTTTGTCAATTTGTTTTATTCTCTGGTTCAACTATCCATCTATTCAGCTAAGAAACATAACGGTCCATCTAAGTGAACTCACCATGCAAACAGTCATTTCCTCCTCCAAGGCTCTGCGGCTGAGCCACCTCCAAACCAATGAGCGACGGGGAAGAAGAGGAAGAAGGTGATGAAGACGAAGAGCAAGGTGGGGATGAGGGCGGTAGGCACTGGGAGCTCTGATTGGGCACAGCTGACGGGGAGCTCTGTGAGGGGATCTGGGCTGAACTGGAGCTGTTGTTGTTATGCATGTTGCCCATTCCATTTTCAACCAGAAATTCCTCCAAGTCCATGTACTGAAGCTGGAAGAGGCCCCCATCTGCAGGAAGGGTGCGATCCCACAAGAGGGGCGCCAAGAACTGGCTGAAATTTCCTCCTCCAACTCCACCTCCACCACCTCCTCCACAGCCATTACTGCTATTACTGTTGCCTATTCCACTGCCATTCCTAATGGGGCACACTCCCATGGAGTCCTCATCAACATCTAGCCTCTCTTTGTCTACCAGAGATAAGAGAGCAGAATCATTATTAGTACAGAATGAAGTAAAACTAAATTTCAGTACACAAGAAAGTTCTATCACCAAAAGGTTATCTTGAGGTATTTTAGTCTGTGGATGCTAACATCAACTCTCCATGTGGGGTGGCAGGTGTATCCATGAGATGTATTTCTGCAAAATCTCTCTTTTATTCTACGTCTCTCACACGCACACACACACAAATACACACTCACAGATGGACCAGATGGTAGCTGAATTCAGCATTAAGCAAGAGTTGAAACCAATTTGTTGTCATAACATATACATAAGCTTCTGAACAAATCTCACAATGGTTGGAAGGCACGTTTTTGAAACTGCGCAGCATTACAGCTAAACCCAAACGTGTCACAGCTCATTGTAATCTGGATCCTAATTTGAAGTTGCTGCAGGGATTATAATCCTGGTGAATACTCGTCAGGGTCATGGACGATTCATCGTGAATGTGTGTGATGGTGCATCAGACTTTTGTGCCATAAAATAAGACAAATGTAATGTTTGTTATATAAAAATTTTACATATTTGTATATTATAATAACCGCATCAATGGGTGGAACACAGGGGTATGATTTATTCATTGCACATATTGAAGACAGACTGGCAGGTGATTGTGCTGTACATTCAACACAAACAACACTGTCACATAGTATTAATTCATCAAATGAGAGTTTCTCACCTTTTGCATCACATGCTTTTAAACGTTGGTCTCCCTTTATGGGGTGCTGCAGGAGGGATTTAAGACCTGTGAGATGCCCCCCTGTGAGGGAGCCTGCAGGCTGGGTACAACTTCCAAACTGTGGGCTTGCACCAGCTGGGAGGTCGGGGTTCGGAAGCTGAGAGAGCTGCCTGGACATCCTGGGCCAGATGGGGTCGTAGAAAGATACTGGGGGCACTTGAAGGGGCGTGGTAAACTGACCGAAGAGCCTACCAATAGGACAAGTATGCTGGATCACTGGACGTGTGTGTGTGTGTGTGTGTGTGTGTGTGTGTGTGTGTGTGTGTGTGTGTGTGTGTGTGTGTGTGTGCGCGCGCGCGCGCGCGTGCAAGAGGGAGGTGTGGGGGTGGGGGGTTAGGAAAAGAGAGATAGTTTTGTAAGTGTCCATGCACAAGCAGCCATTGCAATGTAATTACAAGTTAATGACGCAAATTAATTATACTTTAAGAAACTTAAGTTTAGTTACCTTTCACTTTAGGTTGTGCAGAGTTCCTTATGTCCTTGCAGAATTATTTTCATCGAAATATTCCATTGCAGTTGAATGATATTAAAAAAAAATCTTCAGTAGCTCAAGCTGTTATTCTCAGAGGACCAGTGTGGGAGGGATAGTCAGATCTGAGTAAGAATACTGCCCATAATAAAAATGCAAAGGCGTCAAAATGTCAACGAACCCTGCACACCGCACGGACAGGAGAATGTTACAATTAAAACTTGTAGAATAATATCCCGCAATAATATCCGGCAATCAAAAAGAAGATCCCAAAATAGTTGCAAAGCAGACCTCCGTCAAAACAAAACAACCGAAGGGAAACAGAGTGTACAAGAAAACACAGACACACACACACACACACACACACACACACACACAGCGACGAGATCAGTGACTGTATTGGTCAGATGACAAGTTGTATAGGTGTTTCTCTCCTCTGCTGTCGCGCTCTGCTGTCCGTCGGGGAAAGGACGGGGTTGTTTCCTATTTCTCTGTCTGTACTTTCTTTTGCATCCGGTGGATCCAGTCACGGGCGCACGGGCTTCGGTCTGTGTTTGGGCCGCGCGACGTCCGATCGTCCTCTCTCTCTCTCTCTCTCTCTCTCTCTCTCTCTCTCTCTCTCTCTCTCTCTCTCTCTCTCAGCTGGAACGGACACGGGTAGTTCACGTGACGTCACACCTCGCGGAACAAGCGATGAGGCTCGAGGCCCGGCTTTAACAGATCTCTCAAGAAGAGACACACCTACCCTCGTGCCACACCTAGAGGACAGCAGGCTGTTTGTTTTGTCTAGCGGGTACAAACACAGTGACTTCTACTGGGTTGTTCATGCTGCAGCAATCACGATATAAATTAGTGTCAGATTTAGTATGATGACACAGAGTGAACTGTCTTTACACTAGTAGACCTTGACATCAGACATAACTAATGTATATATGGTCAGGATTACCGGCTCAAACCTTTGCACATCTCTATTAAACCATAGTTTGGGCTTTCTGTAATAATCAGGTAGGCTAGTGCAGCATGGGTTTTCCAGTTCCCTTGTAATCCAAAGAAAACGTGACTGTGCCGTTTTTTCAGGCGAGAGGAACGCTTCAGCACGTTGCCTCCCGGCGTACAATAGCTGTTGCAGCTCACGTGTATGAGGCACGCGGAGACGATGCCTGTCCGCTCGCAGCTCTGACTCCAATTGGCTTTGGAGATTCGTCACTCCGCCCACGACGAGCGCCTATTGGACAGAAATAGGTCGAATAAACCCGCCCGCTCGGATTCCCCCCAGAGTATGCCACTGCCGCGTGAGACCAGTTCGAAACACAAAAAGCGCGAGGGCAGTCTAGTCTACTGTACAGTTGCAGGGAGAGCACATGCAAACCATTGCGCGCCACTGGAGTTCACCTCTTTGTTGTTTTTTTTCCAGAGTTGGACATGTAGAGGTTGATAAGCAAATAGCTGACAGACTTTAGTAGTAACCCTTCTGCTCCTAATCCACAGAGTCCATATGAATATTGTGCACTAAATGTGAATACCAAATGCAATAGTGCCGACAACTGTGTGTAGGGGTTCTGGGCCCCTTCAGTTAACACAGTCCTAAGACCCCCTCTGTTTTTCTTTTAAATAAAACTATCCAACTGGAAGTTTGGTCCAGCTGTGGGCCCCTCAGATCGTAACCACCTGGGACCCCACCTAAAATAACAGTGGGCATGAATTATCATATTTTATGTATGAAAGCAAGACAAATAGATTGTTATCAACGATCTGAATGCAAACACATACCCTTGTGACTTTAAAGTAATTTTAACATATACTATTAACTCTTATCACTTCAAGATCTAACTGCAAGTAAATCACAACATTGTGGTTGGTGTCACTCATTGAATTATCTAAGACTTTACTGTTTTTGGATTTTTCTGCGGTGAAATCATTGATTTGGAATCACACACAGGGCTACAGTAACAAATGATCTAATTTTCTATAGTTCACACAAATGCAAAATTACATGCATTTAATTTCACCCTTGAACTACATTCATTAATCAGTGAGATTACCAAGTGATAATTTGTGACATTAATCTTGTAGTAAACAGCAGGCAGGCACATAATTCACACAGTCATACAACACTCAGCCTCTCCAGTCCACCCCCTATCAGTGCAAAAATCCATGTGACTGCCACACTCATCCACACCAGGCCAAGAGTACAGTACAGTATAAATGAGTTGCTTACTGCCATCTTGTGGAGCTAGGAGTGAGAAGTTTTACACAGCTATTTATTTCAAGTAAAGTGATAATATACTGTACATTTTAATTACGCTGAAGTAATCTGGCCAATCACAATGGCAAGCCTAAGAACTTTAATGAAATGTATTGGTATATCACAGTGAACAGTACTGTCTGCTGTGGAATCCACCATCTCCTAGGACCTAAAGTGAACCTCCAACATACACACCATGAGAACAAGGCCCAGTAGAGGATGCACTTCTTGTGCAAGCTCAAGAAGTTTACCTCGCCTCAGGAGCTCAGTTCTACACTGCACGCCAAAAGGACTAGACACAACAACAGTTTGTTCCTAATGGCCGTTATTCTGATGAACAGTTAAATCAGTCATACACCATCAATAACCCTGTAATACCAACACATCCACTGCTCCCATTATAGAATATCATTTTAGTTTTGTAATAAACCAATTTTATATTATGTACAAATCCTACACTGTATAAGACATGTATGCATGCACATACTGTACATAATCATCCAGTCCATGTATATCCATTCAGTATTTTTTTTTTTGCACTATGTGTATAGTTTACAGCTTACAGAACACTTGACTTTCATATAAAGGTTTTATTTTTGTTACTGTTCAACATTTGTGCTTTATTTATATAATAATTTAAATATACACCTATGTTTTCATCTTGCTACTTGTGTGTACATAGTATTCCTGTCTAGTCTTTACCTTTTATTTGTCCAGCTTTGCTGTCTTGTTCCTAGCGGTTGTCTATTTCTGTGTACATTGACAGTGATGCAAAAACCAAATTCCTTGTATGTGTACACATACTTGGCCAAGAAAAGGGGATTCTGATGCATCCCGAAAACCATTTAATCCAGAGTGATATGAAATTCACATAGGACATAAAGCTAAATATAATTGTAAAACTTTAATACTGACTTTGGTAACTGTTACAACATACTCATGACCACCAGTTTGTACCATCTTCTGGATATTGCAGTGGGTAACTTTGAATGAGAAATAAAAGGAAAACAAATTATTACACTTAAGGTTTATTAATTGCTGAAATATAATCAACTACTGACTTCTCAGTAAATAATGTGATATAAATCTACTAAAATTTTTCTTCAGAAGAAAAAAAGCAAGGCTTGACAGGGGTATGAACATTTCATGTGAATAAAGTGACATGATGTACTTAAAACGTATTTTTCTTTAGAAGAAAAAAAACAAAACAAGGCTTGACAGTAAGAATATGATTGCAAATCAGCAAAAAGTAAAAGGGGTTAAGTATAAGATTGGCATGAAGACTGATTGGGTTACACACATAAATACATGGAATATTACATTTGTTTCTATTATGATAGGTCCTTGTCTTTAACACACCGTGAAGTACTGTAGAAATAATCACTGCTAAAAAGAGCATACAAATAACATGAGATAAACATGTGTTACAGTCCACTTGTTTAACCTATTTTCAATCTCTTGGTATAAAAGCTATTGTAGGAATATCTCAAATAAATGAAGGAAAGTGAACATACTAAGCAAGGCTTTTTGTAAGTTTCGTACATTTTGGCAGGAGAGGGATCCTTGAAATGCTAATTACCAGCAACCTTGACAATTTATCTATATGTGATTCAATCACTAGGGAATATAGAGCAACTTTCAAATCAAGTTTACCACTACAAACTTCTGGGGATATACTGAATAAACCATCACATACTGTAGGAGTTATTTCACAATCTCAGCAAAAAACTTGACCAGAGAACAAACATGCACTGACAAACTATCAACAAAAGTTCTTTGTCCTCATGTCCCTACTCCTAATATATGCACTTTACATATTAAAATCCTCAGAGCCTCTAAGTGAACAACAACAAGACAAAGTACACAGCAGAGACATTTATCATACAGCATGAGGTTTAGCAGGGAGTCTAGTTATGGGGGAGAGAGATACATTAGCAGGTCATTACACCTAAACTTGTCTAGTAACTGCACAGTGTCAGCCAAGCATAGTGTCAATGCACTTACGGGGTTAATGAACCTATGAAAACAGTCACGTCTTTGAAAACACCTTCCAATATGATCTGGAAGAATTTCTGGTGATATTTTATAGGATGCTCTACAGTAGTTGTTAACACACTCATTCTAATAGTCAGCAGAGTAGATGTCAACAGAGACGAGAGTAAAATGTTGCTAAAAGGCAGCATTTGCCTTTTCAAGTCCCTTTTTTTCTCACCTTCCCATTTCACAACTGAAATATCCCTCTGGTATGCCACTTGTTTCAGATACCAGGATGCTCAGTATCTGTATTGTCCTTGTAGGTATGGTATCTCCTCCTGACCCTCTTGGGCCTGTCTCTCTCCTGGTCTCTTTGAAAGCTTCAACCTGTTAGCATCTCCTCGCTGCAGTCCTTTAGACCTGCGGCGGCAGGACACCTTGTGTCTGTAGAGCAGTGTAGCATTCCAGAAGCGAGTGGAGCAGCGTCGGCAGGAGAAAGTCCCTCTGGCACGATGGGAGGCTCGATGGATGAAGGCTGCCAAAGGCCTGTGAGACTGCTTCCCACAAACACTGCACCTGAGTCGCTCCTGAGTGGTCGAGGCTTTTTGTGGGTGTTTAACTGCCTTGTGGACTAGCAGTCCCGCTTTACGGGAAAACACAGAATTGGGGCATATAGGGCAGCCAAAGCGTTTCACAGGGACTTTGAGAGACGAAAGGATCTGCACCTTCATTCCCCCAGTGTTGACAAGCTTATACCCACCACCACCTGATCCTTCTCCTCGCCTAATTGTCAAACGAAGAGAGCCTTGTTTTTTATTCAACTGCCCTCTTATTGTACAACTTATCTTTCTCTTCTTTTTGCTTGCATCAAATCTGACTAAATCTTGGGATTCCCATTTATTTTCCCTCCTGTTGGACTTTTTTTTTTTCTTCTTCTGTCGTCTCATTTCATCGTGTGATAACTGGATGCTGCAGTCAAGGTGTTGGTGGGACTGGGTACCTGACTGATGATGAAGATGATGGTGGGAGATATGATGATGTTGATGCAGATGATGATGTTCAGTGGAGGGCAGTTCCGTGAGGGGCTGGAACGGGGCTGTGGTGTGGAGTGTACGGCTACGGGATCCAGCTGGGTATATGTGCTCTCCTTTAACCCCGGCTGGGGAATGTGGGTGCTGGGGGGCCATGATTGTAGAGTTTGGAGGCAGAGGCTGCGAGTAAGATGGAGCATTAGAGGCTGAAGATTGGGGTGCAGCATCATAAAAGAGGGGAGAGTAACCAGCTGGTGGTTGCGGGGGTGGCTGTGGGTGGCTATGAGTGACAACACTAAGACTCTGCCCTCCATGGCCTTCTGTGGAAGGAGCCATCTGTAGCAGGGCATTGGTGGCAGCCTCACTCTCTGATGTTGACTGATTAACATCACTCTGACCTCTGTTGTCTCCTGACCCACTGCCGCCCTCTTGCGGGTTAGGCGGTTCAGTGCGGGTCATCCCATGCTGCGATTGCCTATGTCGAGTGAGGCTGTTAGCGTAAGCAAATGCTTTCCCACATACCTCGCAGCAGAAGAGCTTTTCACCCCCACCTTCATGAACGGTCTGGTGATGGGCGGTCAGATGAAAGTGGTGGCGGAACGACTTCCAACATATAGCACAGGTGTAGAGTCGAGGTGGGGGCTGTGGGTGGGGTGGGGGTGGAGGCTGTTGCTGCGGATTGGTGTCTTGAGGCTTGACGTCTTGAGGGTAGGAGTAATAGGAGGTGCTTGGTGCTTGGTTCTGGCTCCTGTCCTGGGCCACGCTACATTGAGGGTTTGAGTTAAAGCTGTTAATGTTTTCTACAGCTGGTGTTGTGGGCACCTCTTCCAGCTCCCCTTTTTGGTGGAGTTTGCTGTGCCTCCGGAGGCTCTGGGAGTAACCAAACTCTTTCCCACAGATGCTGCATTTGTAATTCTTCGCCCCAGAGTGAACTGTTTGATGCTTGCTGAGGTGAAATGCCTCTCTAAAATACTTTCCACAAACAGTGCAGTGATGGGGCTTCTCTCCAGTATGGATGCGGTCATGCCTGCGTAGGGTCTCACGACGGGCAAATCCCTTACCACAGACGCTGCAGAGGTGAGTGCGTGGGAGGCCACTGGGCCCCATTCTGGGGGTGTATTGCCTACGTTTGGGGGGCTGTCCACCAGCTGCAGGATCTTTCTTAGCTCTGGGTTTGCGGGGCCGTTTTGGTTTGGCAGTAGGATTCTGTGGGTTGCTGCTCATAGCCTCCTGGCTCCCACCACCTCTGAAATTCTTATCCATATTAGATGTTGATGAAGGTGAGCCCAGAGGACCTAAACCAAGACCACCTAGTAGACCTCCTATGATGTCTCCCCTATCATCCCCTCTATTTCCACTGTTACTGGCTGCTGTTATAGCAGATATTGCATTATTGACAGAGCTAGTGACATCATCCTCTGAGTCATCCAGTAGAGAAGAAAGGGGCAGGTGGGGCTGTTGCTGCGGATGGTGATGCTGGTTGTGGCTCTGTGAGTGTGGATGCAGTGTTGGAGCCAAGGGTGCCTTTCTCAGAGCTGGGCCCGCCATCCCACTTCCACAGGGGGAGGCACCAGAGTAGCATGGAGATGGATTACCTTGAGAACGATGGTCATCATGGTAGCCTGTGTAACGATTCCGAGAGTAGTCAGTGGGGTATTTAGCATCTGTTCTGTCCCTGTCATTTGAATTCCCTCCCCTTCCAGACTGAAACAGACCATCACATCCTAAACCTGATTTTGGTTCTCCTTCCCCCACAATGATTACACCATCTTCTTCCTCAGTTTTCCCATAAATAACCCCTCTATTGCTCTGATAAGTTCCCCCTCCTCCGTTACCTCCCCCACACCCTCCCCCGACTCTGTCCTCACCATCAGATCCTGTCTTGCTGCCCCTTTGTTTGGGTCCCCTACCTGGCTTGCCGCAGGTGCCTGAGGCAGCATGGTTGAGTAGAGAGGTGCTCTCACGGAAGGCACGACCACAGGCGGGACATCGGAATGGCTTTTCCTCATGTATCTTCTCATGGCGTGTCAGTGACTCTCTACGATTAAAAGCCCGAGAGCAGGTGGAGCAGCCATATGGGCGGGCTGTTGAGTGTATAACACCATGTTGCAGGAGGTGCCCTTTTTTCTTAAAGCCTTTGCCACAATCAGAGCAATGAAATATTTTGTCTGGGCTAGGACAAGAATTGGTTGAGGGTTGGGGAGTTTCCTGGGTCGAATGGGGAAGGCTTGGGTCAGACTGTGTTTTAATGTGAATGGGGTTTGGGCCAGTAGTGGAAGAATTGCTAGTACCTGCTGTGGTTGGCTCATGCATGCGCATATGCCTGCGAAGGCTTGAAAGGTGGGGGAAGCTTTTGCCACACTCTCCACAGCTATAAACAGGCTCTGAATCAGACTCTGTGTTGTTGGCTTGCATTGAGCTCTGGTTATCAGATTTAGAGAGGTGAGAATCATTAGTAACTAGTACTGAGGCAGCAGTGGAGGAGGGAGCAGAGGAGGAGGAGGAGGAAGAAACTACTGATGAGGATGAAGATGATGAGGCAAGAAGGGATCCACCCATATTTGACATACCAACCCCACTCCCAATTAAAGCTGGG
This sequence comes from Sander vitreus, assembly GCF_031162955.1. Classification (NCBI taxonomy): domain Eukaryota; kingdom Metazoa; phylum Chordata; class Actinopteri; order Perciformes; family Percidae; genus Sander; species Sander vitreus. The sequence goes on from NC_135860.1 coordinate 13,260,610, forward strand.
GGTTGACCATGACTAAGCCCTCCACCATTACTACTAGTGGTGGGATTACCACTGTGGCTACCGTGGCCATGGCCGCTGCTGCTATTACTATTGCTATCAGATTTTCTCTGTGGCAAATAGCCAGCCATAGCTTTCTTCCTCCTACTGCTACTGCCACCGCTACTACTACTTCCACCTCCACTGCTTTCCCCTTTACCATCATCCTTTGATAAAGATAAATGAAGTGGCAAGGGGAGTGGCAAACCTGCTTCCTGCTGCATCAGAGAAGCTATCTGATTTGATGAGAGTACAGGGATGCCCTGGAAGTCAAAGCCACCCAGTGATGAGGGCTGAGAGCCTGGGTGGAGCGGGTGGTGATGGGAATGAGAGTGAGGATGAGAAAGGGTGTGAGGTGGAAGCTGTTGCTGCTGGGGTGGCTGCTGTGGACCCTGCTGTGACTGGGGAGTGGAGTGGCCATGTGTGTGAGAAGAATGCAAAGCAGGAGGCGGAGCAAGGCTAGTACTAGGCTCCCCGCCTGTCTGACTTAAACCAATCCCTAAGTGGTTATGCGTTCCCTGTTGAACAAGAAATTGCTCTAAACTAGTATTAGCAGGCACCCCAGAAAGGAAATACTGATTAGCAGCTAACATGCAACTAAATTGTTGGTGAAGGCTTCGTGCATCAGACTGGGCCCCAACCAACTGGTGTCCCAATGAGCTGACTGCACTGCTGCTTGAAGGGTTATTAGAGGTGGCCACAGATGTTGAAGGGGAAGGAGAGGAAGAGGAGGGACCAGATGTTACTTGAGGAACAGAGAGGCCGGGGTGCAGAGGAGGAGGGGGTGGAGGTGCTGATGTTACTAATCCTCCTAATCCCCCAGCACTCCCACTACTGCTACTTCCCCCAGCAAAGTGCTCAAAGCGGCCTACACCTGGGTGTAACTGCTCCTGTGCTAGTGCTGCCTCAGACGGGTGGAAAGAGCGCAGGAACTGTGGGTAGCCTGATGAATGGCTTGAGCTGCTGCTGCTCATCTTGCTTGACTTTGAACGAGAGCTCTGAGATGAGGAAGGCTGTTGTTGTAAAGGTGGGGGAGGAGGGGCACTCATCTTGGCAAAAATGGAGGCAGAATCAGAAAAGGCGTTACCTCTTGACCCCTGCAGGGGTCCCAAGCCAAGTCCAGACAGAAGAGCTCCAGAAGATTCAGCCTGCTGCTGCTGCTGCTGCTGCTGGAGTTGATGCTGGTGAAGTTGAACTTGCTGTTGATGCTGTAGTTGTCGATCTAAACCAAGGCCTTTAAACTGGTGGGCCTGGTGCCCACTTAACATCTCTATAATGTCCAGATTGTATTTTCCAAATTGGAACATTTCCCACTCACTGGCACATGGGGGTGCAGGGGCCCAACCTCCAGGACTAGGAGTGGCAACAGTGATTCCACCACTGACTGGTGAAAGACAAACTTTACCCTAAGGGTGAGGTTATGCTACTATTTATTCCAGCACTACTTGAATGTCTTAAATCTAAAGTTCGTCTCTCCAGATAGCTTACTTCTGGTGCTGCTATTCCCTGTTGAATATCCACTGCCCACACTCTACTTCCAAATGAGTGGGGTGGCCGGGAAGATGGGTTTATGATCAAAGGGTAAAAGTCTCTTTTAGACAGGTAGATGAGTTCCACCTAATTTCAAAATTGCTTAGAATAGTTTTTATTGAGAAGCAGTTCAAATGACTTCTTGTTTCCCTTGAGAGTTACAGCGTTGACATTATCCTTCATCTAAGCAAGATTCCTCATCCGTGTTCAGGCAAGACGTTCCTACAGCTGAAAAAACACAATTCACAAAAGGGATGAAAGTCATAGAGAGGAACAGGACTATAACTTTTAATCAATTGTAACTTACTGTCCCTTGTTAATAGGCCTTTAACTTATAACACAATACCCCATCCATTAAGGCGAATCTATAGAAACCTATATCTGCACTGTACCATTACAAAACACAGAGATTGATCTCAATGGCTGACATTAATTCAGTTCCGTAATTGCCAATCAAAATACTTGACTGGAGAGACTATAATGACATTGTTTAGTAGAATTTTAGTTTAGTTAGAATTTTTTTAATTTTTAATTAGAACTTTGCCCCGTTATATATATATATATATATATATATAGATTTGAGACCACAAATTAGTAATTGTTATGTTAAGTTTCAGTTATCAGTAGTTTCTTATTCATGCTGCAATTTACCTACCAAAGGTTATATTATTGTGAGCCAATTAGCCCCTCAGTTTAAGTGAGAAATGTGACCAATATACAATTCAATGCCCGGTTACAGTTTCTGTTTATGTAAGGTGAAGAAATACACATCTAGACTATTTAATTTATAAGCCACTTTAACATGTTAATAATCTTTTTGTTTTGTAATAACTTACCATGATGTGGTTCTGCTGGATTGCAGCGCAACCAGAATTGTTGCATGAATGCCAATTCGTTATATCATTAGGTTCATCTTTACTAAGGAGGCAAAAGTTACTTTCAACATGCTTACCACCTACGCATATAGCTGTTCATTAAGGTAAATTAGTGGTGAAAGGAGACCCACCACAAAGCTACTTTTGGCATAGTGACCCAATTTATGACAATATTACACACTGACTTACCAGTATATCACACTGTATTCTGCACAGTAAAAACACAGTATACGTGGCTATCTCTGCAAGTACCAAATGTTTATTGAGGAAGATGTACAGACATAACACATAGAGGTGTAGCAGTGTTGCATTAAAACCCACATTAGACAGCAGATGCCTCACTTTGGTTAAATGCAGGTGTGTGCACATAACTGATTATTTGTATTCTATCCACACTACTTACACTGGTGGCGTCCCTGCTACATTTTACCATCTATGGTGTCACAGTGCATAGATGGAGAATGCAATGCTGCAAATCATGACTTTACTTATTGCTACAAGGAAGTTGACCGTTTTTACTGTCTACATTCTGTGCTAACAGAAATCTATTTCTAGTCCCATACCTCAGCATACTTTCGCCATTGACGTTTTTCATTTCAGTTTTAGTTTGTTTATTACCAGATAGTCACAAAGGTATACAGATATTCAGTACATTAAACAATCGTCAGTTTCATTCTTCCCATAATGTAAAAATACTCTATGTGGGATTGTCTTTTCATAAATGTCCACAAAGTAATATTAGTAGTGGTCAATCACCTGAGTAGGCCAAGTGGGGGTAATTACACAGTATCAAGTGCTGTGTAGTACCTTAGGGTAGGTCAAGAGGATGACTGGCCTGTAGATATCAAGTAACAGCCATTCACATTGCACATTCTCTATAATACCGGTAGTCATAATTCATCATGTACATTGAATTATATGTATTCATATCTATGGCACTAAACTGTTTTTGTTATACCTGTACTCACTATGTGCTGTGACATTAAAGTTGGATTATATCTAATCTAACCCCAACTATCAACAATATGATGAACCTATACAATTTAATTACATGAATCCACTTAAATCCACTTCTCACTGCCAAAATAGGGAGAAGAGAGAATTTAACTGTTGCGTTGTGCATTAGTCTTAAACTACATAGAGGTAAGTTGTCGTTTGCATTAAAATGTCCCATTATTGTACTTCTGAAAAGCCTGAACGTGCACTGGCTACGGTAAAATCACTCACTTTGAATTTCGTTTTGCTCACCTCGTAATAACTTACCGTTTCCTCTAATCGAAGCGATGAACCTAGTGGAGAGTGAGCTCCCCTGGCAGACGAGGGAGATAATCTATCGCATATTTCACCGCCTCTCATTTTAATGAAAATCACCAATCCTGTGAAGAAGGGCAGAGATGCTCAAATTAACATCAGTATGTATCACACCCGCTGCACAATGTAAACATTAGCAGTGTCTTACAGGCGCAAGTATAACGGATGCACTCGAGGAGGCATCCTGTAATAGTATTGGCTCACATTTGGAGGAAAAAAAGGAAAACATTGGACGCGCTTGCATGCAAAACTTCACGGTTCTCCTTAGCATCATATTTTACACTGGCTTGGCGTGCTTAGCCATTTGGTCCCACACGCAAAGCTCTAGAAAACCACATAACCGCTGTAGCTAACGTTAGCCATCTTTCCAACCCACATTATTAAAAATATGCCCACTGCCGTTAGTTAACATTACGAAGCTGGCGTTAGCATATACATAATGCGTAACATATATTCGACAAATGTTTACCTACGCATCCAGTTGCAGATGGATGAGGCCTGTCACGCCTTCTTCTAACTGCCTAGCTAGCTATCGTCCGCTTCCATTTCTGCGTGCTGTTTTCCAGCCGTTAGACAGAGCCATTTTCACTGATGCTGAGCTGCGTGAACACTTACACGGTTTCCACAAGAAATCAACGCCGACGGATACCGCAGGCGCCTCCTTGCCATTTGATAACGACCGTTTGCGTCGACAGGGAGCTTTCACTAAAGATTTCGACGGCCGAGAAAATTTGGATGGTCGGTGATAATATTTTTGGGTAAAAGTGAGTGACGTGTGCTCCCTTAACATCGGTCCTTTCCGGCCCTTGTAATATTTCCGGGTAGCACTAGCGGCAGCTGCATAGGGCTCACAGCGGATTCACCGTTTGGTAAAAGGGGACTCCTCTTCCACAAACGTTACACATTCCTATAATTAGTGTCCATTCCACTTCCACAACACTCTTTCCGATTATATCAAAAGTTGCAGTCTCAGTGGGAGGTTCAGGACTTCTCCCTAGGCTGCATAATGGCTGATGTCTTATAGGCCTATTTTATCCGAGGAATAATATATATTTGGGCTATAACTAATAAATACATAGCATAATGTGAAAAAAACATGTTGGGAGCTTTTAGTCTGTCTCTTTGTATTAGTTATTCAAGATCTTAGGGTTAAGCATAGGAACAGGTAGGCTATTGATGCATGAAAAAACAGCCAATCAAAATGAATAAATTCTATATAAATATATGTATGAATGAATATAGTAATATGACATTTGTTAATTGTAATACATATTTTACTAAAGTACAAAGGAGATGGCATATATTTCTTCAGACAATCTACATCCACTTTACTTCCAATTAACTGTTTGCAGTCCCATTTGTTTGTTTGTCTGGATATTTTCAGGTTCAGGTTCAGGTTCAGGTTACTTTATTGGTACCCATAGGTAACTTGGATTTGATTCAGTTGTTATAATAACAGAGATGTGAATAATTCCAGCTATGTGCCTCTCTGATATTTAAGGATGGCAATGGTGTGCACAGAGCATATAGGATGCAGAATCATTTGCTCAGGACCATCAAAGGCCCTGAAAGCCTTGACTCACACGCATACATTTGCAATTTGAATATTAATTTGTCTTTTATAACAAATGTGTCTTTCTGAGCTACAGTCAGTGTCATAAACTGAGCCTAATTTATGAAAACTGGGGGTTTCACTTTACTTAGCAGATTTATAGTGCATTAATGCTTACAGGTGTTGGACAGTGTGGGCAGCTTATTACATTTTGAGTGAAGGCTTCATGCAGGTTTTATCTTAGAACTGAGAAGCCACTGAACCTCCTGGTGGTGAAATGTGCAAATTACAATGATTGCAATGCATCAGTGGCTGCCAGTGCCTTAACCAAACATAATATTTTCCGTGCCCTTCGTGTACCGCCTGTAAAAAAATATTTCTGTATCAGTGCAATGTCACCGTCTGCTCTTTTATATAAGTTTAATACATCTTGGTGCAATAAATGAAATCACAGGAGGTTTTAAATATGAGCTTCATAGCCCTCACCCCACTTTCCAGCAGGTACAGTATTATGTAACTCTGTACTCAGACGGTCTAGAGCTGTGAATTATATGAAGACAAATTTGGCCTTTTCATTTCATGTTGTAAAAGCACCATTGTTCACTCCCACTGGCACTGTATAGCCTTAATGTGGCTTATACAATATCTCACATCCTGGTGATGTGGGATTTTATCAAAATGCCACTCCGTTACTCACTAACCTATTGAAGACTAAAAGGCTTTTTGTTTATATAGAGTCGTTGCTTCTGGTTTGACCCCTTATAAAACCTTCATTTGTTTATATGATTTCTTTAAAATCTCAATTTCACAACATATTGCCGCTGACGGAGCCACTGGTCTCAAAACTGCGCGTGGCTGGTTGCACAAACATGTTATTCTGGTCTGTCATATATCAGACACACGTGTCATTTCAGCAATTGGCCTAAAGTGAGGTAGACATTTTTTTGCAAAAATAGCCAAACTCAGGCCACGTCTCAACTGAGATGTTCTTCTGTAAAAACAATCAGCGACAAGTGGAACAAAATATTGTATAGTGAGCAATGAGAATATTTTAAATAGATTTCACCAAGTCAAACAGTCATCACTGAATTTTATGGTAACATGTCTATGTGACCAGTGGCAGAATATACCAAGATAAATACTTAAGTACTATACTTAAGTATGATTTTAAGATACTTGTACTTTACTTGAGTATTTCCATTTTGTGCTACTTTATTCTTACTCAACTATAATTCAGTGGGAAATATTGTACTTATTACTCCTCTAATTACTTTACAGATTAAGATTTTACAAAACGTATGAGTTTGTAAAATATTGTAATATATAAATACTGTTGTAGATTAAACTGCTCAACAATAGTAATACAAAAACAAACCTCGACCAGCTTCAACAATAAAATGCTACGTACACATGAATACATCAGTAATAATAATCCAATAATATAATTTATAATACACAATAATACTCACAGGTGTCACTTTCTGCTTTGTAAGTACTGTTGCTTTTGATATTCTAAGTGCATGTTGCTAATAATAAATGTTATTCTTATTGCAGGACGTTTACTCATAATCCAGTATTTTAATTTTGCAGGCCTAATACTTTTACTAAAGTAGCGTATACTTAGGAAATAAATACTTCCTCCATCACTGAAAATGTCTGTGTCAGCTAAAATTATTTCCAGAATACACAGATTGTCTGCTGAAACAGAGAAGTATCTCATTGGCTTGTCATGTGTTTTATTTCAAAAATAGTCTTGCTTTAATTGGATTGTTCATTAAATTTGTCCTATTTAAGATAGTCCTGTATTAGCTTTGTGCAACAATGAACATAGAGTATAACTGAAGTCTGAGATATTCTTAAATCTTAGATAGATATGTGTGAGCAACCAGGCACTTGGAGGCCCACTCCTGCAAAATGCATAGGTACAATTTTTCTCTCAGAAATTAATAATTGTAAGGCATACAGCCCAGTTTACATATTAATATTGTTGCAAGGTAAGGTGCATGGCACTTCAATGTTTGTCTTGTCATTAAAAGGAGTGTGAAAGATCTAATGGTGGAGCAATATCTTAATAATATTCCATACTAAGATAATATATCACTGAATGACACATAAAACAGTGCCTTGGTTTGGTACTATTGATAAGCAATCTGCCAGAGGGGTAGACACAATGCCAGACCATTCATGTCAGGTTGAAAAAGATGGATTACAACTAAGGTTAAAAATAATAAAAAATAATTCAAAAACATTAATGCAATAAACTCACGCTATAATGAATGACAAAACATGTCCACCAACTTTATTATACAAATTGTTTGTAAGTCACTGTTGTATCCAAGGGGATCAATGCATTTAAAAATAACAAAAGGGTTGTTTTGAAATTTATAGGCATGAAAATAAATCCATGAATTTCATTACTGGACACCGTCGCTGTCCATACAATTTACTGTTAGTAATGCTTTAGTCAGGTGGCCATTAACCATCCTCTCTCTAAACAAATTCATAATGGTAAAAACACACACCATATTCATTCATTTCTTTCTGATAACTAGCTTTTTAGCTCACTTGCCTGTGTGTTTGTTCTCAGTTGTAATAAAATAAATAACCACTGTAGTTTTGTAGGAGGCTATGACAATAGAAAGACAACAAAATTTTATGAGTTTGGCACTGTACAATTCATTAAATACTAACACATAATTTGTTGAATCCTCAAATTAATGTCAAAGAGATCACTCAAAATATTCTGATTGTACTAGCTATACAAAATACAATACTTGCACAAATTAGATTAACCATTTATAAAATTGTGATGATGAGTTTTGATGGATATGGCTTGTGAGATATTACAGACTTTGCTACAGACCTTTTGTGGCTCTATTAAAAAAATCTAATACTACTGTATGTCACCTGTCCTATTTCCCTGAAAAAGACACTCAAAGCATTCAGCTTTCCATTAAACCTCAGTTTTTTCCTCCGCCTTGTGTAATAAACATTCATCCGAAACACACATACATTATGGCATCATGGGTTTAGTGTGTACAATCCATAATATTATTGGGTCAGGCTGCTGCAGTGGAGACAACAGACCGCCTCCAGTCTGGTTAATAACTTCTGGCCTGTCCCAAAAAGATCTATCCTGCACAATACCGTCATCTAGACATACGTTAAGAAGGCTGCAGATTTTTTCAATAGATATTTTTGTACCCGAGTGGAAACCTAAGTAATCACTTGAGATCAAGAAGTCATAAGGCCGATGTCTAGGCACAGTACATACAGCTGGAAAATTGGCCATATAGGCATCGATGACCTTAAAATCCAGGCATACTGTAACTGCCTCTCAATGAAATGGAGCTGGCATGCATCAAGATTTGGAATGTTTTTAAAAACTTGAATTTATGACCAGATATATGAAAAAAAACAACTAGTCATGAGAATGCTAGTTATCTAAAAAACAATAAACACTTAAATCCCACCAAGTAAAAGAACATCACATCATAAGATAATTGTTGATAATAACCATAACAGTTATAATAATTATTAATAATAACACTATCATATTCAGAACAACTACATTTAGCACTGTGTATAGGAAGATTGTTCAAATGAATTCTGTGTTTCTGTTTATCAGTATTTCATTTCTGTATCCTTTCACATGACTGAACAAAAACAAACAAGTTCCTTTTCTGATCTGCGTAATTATCTCTGATTTCATGTTGATAAAAAAAAATCCTCTCTCAATACAATACCCTCCATTGTCACATTGTCAGCCATGCTTGTACAGAATGTAAACCTTGAGGACACGATACAAAGTAGGTTTGTATCTGGTGCAAATATCAGGGGAAAGATTTGTGCAAAGTGTTTTTGTCGCGGTGTTTCTCTTTGAACTGTGCTTAAATTGCTCTTGTTTTTTGTACACATTAATACTTAATACATCATGACAATATCAACACAAAATCAAGAGAAAGAGATAAGAGTATTTTATATGGACCACAGATATCACATACTACAGTATATAGGATAGGATAGCCCTTAGTATTGATAAGCGTTGTTATTGATGAAGATTTTTTTTAATCTTTTCTGTTTTTTTATTTTTTATCTTTTTTATACTCATACTGGCTTAAGTGCGTTATGATACAGCAAGGTCTTCGTCTTGAGGATGGGGAGGGCTTCCTAAACATCCGAGTCTCTTACGGTATTTGGAGCCACGCAGGAGAAGGCCTCAGGTCGCCCTCTCCCCTGACTCAGAGATGTTGTTTTGGCTTGCTCTGAAGCCAATTCTTTGACTGTACAAAATATCACTGACTTGTATAACTTGTCATCTGGTGAGAATAATAAAATGGTGATTGTCAGACCAGCTTCCTCTGTGGTATTTTCTTTGTATCTCCATAAATGGCTTTGAAGGACAGTTGTGTAAGTGCAACCTCTGCATCACGGTCTATTCATTTGTGCTCTGTAGAAAAATCGTTGCTCTTCTTTCACAGCCTGCATTTAAGCAAGTTGCCTTTTTAATTGGTAAACTGAACACGTGTCTCTTCACTAGTCTATGTTTATGTCAAGATATTTTTCTAATAACATGACAGATGGCTCTATATTATTTGGTAGCCCATTGTTTTGACAGTTAGGTCCTGATCTATAGATGGGAACATAACGTAATCTAACATCTGTTTACACTCCTGTAGTGTAACAGTGAGCAGAGAGTGAGTCGCTCTGGGGATTTGATCTAAGGTCACATGGAAAACTAGGCAACCCAGGCGTCAGATTGGTGATGTGGGTACGTCCGCGGTTTAAATCGGGCGCAGGAGTCCTGCCAACAGTGTCAGGCTGCTGTGTCCCAGTTAGAAACAGCCTCCACCTTGTCCGCTCATTTACATAGGAAGCAACAAAAAACAGTTCTGTCTCCCTGTGTCAGGATGAGGTTGAGTGTCAGATCTCCAAAATCCCTCACCAGGCACACGGTTCATTCACGCTCATCTGGTCCACCGGGATTCTCACCCATGAGGTTCAGTTTAATAAATAATTGTCGACGAGAGCTGAGCAGGTTGACAGTCCAGCAGGTAGTTGGCTCAATTCTCTATTAAATTCTGTGATACAATATTCCACACGGTCCTCCTCTTCATCGACCCTTTTTATATATATATATATATATATATATATTTATATATATATTATCGTTTTATTCCCTATCTAATATGGCTCCTGAGTACTTTTTGAAAAACATATACAAAAACAAAATTATGAACGACACTTCTGTTGTTGTTTTTTTCACCCTTCCAGTCACTCTTTCTACAAGTCATGGCACCGCTGTATATGGCAATATGGCAAATTGTGTTACAAAATATGGCTGATGTAGGCTATCACATAATTGAAACAGGTACTCCCCACCTAGATGTTTAATTAAGCAATCATATTTAAGCTATTTAATTACAAGATAACACTAATTTGAATAGCCTAAACACTTTATACTGTTACTATACTTTATACTTCTAGTTTTATTTATTGTAGTTGTATATCTAATCTTGTATATCTAATAGTTATATGCAGAAGAGTGATCTAGTCCCATACCTTTGATGAGGGGTAAACTCAGGCACAAACCTCACACCGTCACCTCATTTTTACTCCCCGTCCTGATCCCCTGACTCCCTCCTCCACTTCCTGCTGACCCCCCACCGCCCCCTCCTGGTATGAAATGTAGCTGCTCAATGGTGTTCTGCCTTTTTGCTGCAAAAGCCATCCTCCTGGCGCTGTGGCCCCCTAGAGTTCCCGTTCCCATGACTACCCCAGCCCCAGGAGCTTCCCCTGCCCAGCCCATGCCCCCGCTCATGTGCCCTGTCATGGCCGTGTTCCTCTCCTGCTCTCGTCCGGAAGTGGGGTGAGAGTTCATCTTGATCATGTGGTGTCGGTCGAGGGAGGGCGTGGCGCAGACGTTCTGCTGGGACTGGGCCTTCTGCTGGCGAGGCAGCGTGGGGACAACCCCTCCTGTGTGGGCGTATGGATCTACAACCCCCATCCCGCCGACCCCCATCCTTTCCTCCAAATGATCCGGGGACATGAGCAGCCGTTCCTGTCTGTCTTGCCTGTCCTGCCTTTCCTGCCTGTCTTGCCTGTCTTGCCTGTCCTGGGTCTTCCTGGTGAGGGTCTGCGTGTTGGAGTTCTTATTGGAGGCAGCCATGGCTTTATAGTACTGGTGTTGCTGGTTCTTGGACAACCTAGACAATGTCCCTGTGTTGCCGGGGACATCACCCATGTTGAGCAGCTGGTCAGTGGATTTAACTTTCCTTGGCTTGGAGAGAGTGTCGTAATTGGGGTTGTACTGGGGCTCCGGGGGATCCAGAGGGTAAGGATTTGGGGTGGGTGAGGCAGGCATGCCAGAAGGCGGCGGCGGGATCCAAGGACGAACTGCATGCCTGGGGAGGGTTCCTCTCCCACTGAGGGTGTAGTCTCCACCCCAGTGGAGGTGGTGCTGAGACGACTGGAGGGCCGGCTGGGCTGTGTGAGGCCGGCGCTTGGTGGTGCAGTAACCAGACGAGTACTCATCAAGACCTTTCTCTGGAAGACAAACAAAATTTCTCTGAATTGTTTATCACCACAGTAAATAGCATCAGAACATAATGACGCATCCTGCACTAGTGCCATAGTGTCAAGAGTGTCACCGTGCTTCAGTACTCATGGAACAGCTGCGAGGGAAGACAGGAGCAGACACACTGGTACATTTGTCCTCATTTCTCGAAAATGAAGGTACTTACCGAGGCGTTTGAGTGAGGAATATCTGTTGAGCTCAGGCTTGGTGGCACTCTCATAGGAGGGCGGCAGCTGAGCCAGGTTGTGCAGGGAGTGGTGAAAGGCAGGCTGGGATTTGGTGTTGTTGTGTTTACTGGAAAGCAGGGTGCCTCCAGCTGCCAGCTGAGCATTGTTCATTCGAGGGGTGCGTTCTACAGAGACCACAGGGAGAAAACGACTGTGTGTTAAATGAGATTTGCTCCTCTGGACATAGCGCACCGCACATAGCTGTGTGTGAATCTGCTAACATTCACTGGAACAGACAGATTTCAACTTGCTTTCAACACACGCAACCAAGGCTCTGATAATCCTTATTATTGTCAGGATGAATGAGTCTTTTGAGCTTAAATGAAACAGAACAAAGTAAATGAAGCATCGTGGTGATTACATGTAATTTACATAGGAGCCCTGCTTTCACCAGCTGCCTTACCTATAGTTGCGGTGTGTTTGGGGCTGGTGCCTGAAGAGTGGATGAAATTGTGTTGCAAATTGCCCACTGCAAGTCAAAAGAACATAAGGTAATCAGCTCAAAACGGAAGTCAGCCAGTTTCCAGTTCAATGGTTCTTTAACATAAAAAGATAAAGGCAACTATAGACATTTATGCATTAATTCACCTTCACATCATATCACATGGACAGAGCTTCTCAACATCATTGTGTAAAGCATGCATATTTTAAAAGCACTGATCTCCAGATTTCTGTTCTTTTTTTTCATAATTCCTATTGGCTACAAAGATATCTTGATGGTGGGACACAGAAAACAAATACGGTGTGCCTCGGCACACAGAGGATGCAGTTACAAAAGCTCCGATTGTGCCTCTGATTGTGCTATTCACTAATGCTGTTAAAGACCCTAAACCCTCACATCTGTTGTCCTTGCTGGGCAGTCCTGGGGCGTAAAGATTTTTCGGAGGTCTCCCCAGTGTCCCCTGTCCATCCCCTACAGCCAGAGCCACACTGTTGTTTCTCTCATCTTGCTGGACTGGGCTCGACTGGTGCCGCAACATGTCAACCAGGGCTCTAATTATGTAATAAACACAAGCAAAAAGGGGAAACACAAGAGGAAATTGACAATAAACCAAACTGAGTATTTTTTCAAACGGTATTTGTAATTATCAATATTGTTCACAAGGTATTATTTTGGACAGTGAATTGGTAGGTAACAGATCAATCATAATTATGTGAGTATAATGTAAGTCATTTGGGTTGAGAGCAATTTAATAAACATCTATCTTATGTTTTTGAAATATATACTGTTTAAATTGTGTAGGGATCTTTTTTACAATCACCCATGGTTATAAATGTGTGTTCAATCATAAAACTGTTAATCTACTTGAATAATAGAAGAAAACAATACACTATTAATCATTTGCATTATTAAAGGGATCAATCAAATGCACTATATCAGTCTACAACCATCATCCTCCACTACTAAAGCCCAAGATAGAAAACTACAACCTGTACAAAAATCAAAATGCAAATCTTTATATGAGATGGAAAAAGCCCAGAGGAATCAAAACAACCATGAATTCATTCTGCAGCAGCCACTCAGTAAAGATCAAATATGTTTCATCTGTTAACTAACAAAATCATTCTGAGCCCAGGATGAAGAATCTGGGCCATTTATGGAGTCCTGAAAACCTAATTTCATTACAGGATCCATACACTGAATGAAGTATCAAATCCAGCAGTGAGAGGTGATGAAAAAATATTTTTCAAAGTCTCACCTGGGCATATTGAGGTCCCTTTGGTTGGCTTCCTGTTGCACCTTGTTGAAGACTACCTTGATGCCCACAGCGACAGCCACCATGAACACAATCACGCCTCCGATGACGAAGCCCGTGTTGTGGCTCTGCTGCTTCAGTGGATCAAAGTCTGGGTCATTACCTAATTCCTCTGGTAATATCATGGCGTCTGTCTGTGGCTTGGCCCAATCTGGAGAGTAATAGTTTTTACAGCTGTCCTGCTCCAGTTGCCGGCTACGCTCTGGGCAGCAGAAGCGGTAGTGGCAGGTTCCACAGCAAAAGATGAAGGTGTCCTTGGAGCAGTTGAAAGCGCTGTCAAAGTGTCCCATTACGTCATAGTAACCCCGACATACATCAATCCATATGTCTATCATTCGGGGTCGAATGGGCGCTACCTGGGCGGCGGCTAAGGGAGATGCAAGGGCCTCTGATGACGTTACATTCTTGGGAAACATGACCTGGGGAAGGGCTCTTGGAGGCGCCTCCAGAACTCCCTCTGAGGTTTCTGGAAGTTTCTCAGGAGTTTTGGTCCTGCCTTGGAGAGCAGCTGGCCTGATATTGGCCTGCATGGCGAGGAGCAGGACAGGGGGACTGGGGCCAGGCTTGGGCTGCTCAGTAAAAGGCCTCACTGAGCGCTCTATTTGCTGAGGAGGGGGGGACGGAGAGGTCTCCACAACAGTGGTGAGTGGGGCAGTAAGGAGGGAGAGCAGGAAGACAGCGAGGACTCTGAGATTGGTGGTGGGCGTCATTTTTACATGACTAAGAGATCTATTTTCTGTTGTTGAGTCAATGCAGTTGCAACACTGTATCCGCGTTTGCAGTTTAACCTACTAAAATGTCATGTGAAATATTCAAGTAGCATGTATAACCTACTGGATATTGATGATGTATCAGTAGTTTCATTCAGTCATGAAGTATGATGTCATGATGAAATTTGAAGCCTGTTTTTTTGTTTTGTCAGAAGCTGAGTATTTTTATGGTGTAATATTAGAAACAGTCAGGAACAATACAAAAGTAAAAGGTCTAACACTATTAAAAACAGTTGATAGGTTTCAATAATTTTCGATAATGGTATTAAAGGGGTTTTAATTTACTGCTAGAAAGGAACTCTGAATGTGTGATGACATCTTTTTCCCTCTCAAGTAGAACACTAAAATGGATGCAGCTTTGTAAAAAGGACAAATTGAAAACAACAATCTTCATGCTTTTAGTCCTTAATGCCTTGTTCTACACTTCCCACTTAACAAAAGAACAAATATCTGACGTGCTGCTGGAAGGAATACATTTTTGTACACACAAAGGCCAGTAAAAATGAGTAGCATGGATTTTCAATAAAATACTGCAGTCCTATACATTCCTGTGCTGATCATGGCACTTCAACAATATGGTCTATGGCCAGTGATTTATCAAATGTAAACTGTTGAATCTGTTTTGTACTATTTTAGTCAGACACAACATACATTCAAAATTGGCACTTATTTAAGCTGTGAGCAATTCTTTTCTGGAAATTAGTATGACATTTTGTGTGTATCAACATTGTAAACAATCAAATGGGATTAACAGACTGCACCACTGATGAAAACTATTCATCTATTAATGATGCCAAGTTTCTATGGAGTGGGGATGTAACTCCATTTTAACTTGTTAGGCATGAACTCGTCACATCTATAGATACACTGTACTTGATTTCAATCTTTTCTATGGTTGGATTAATGTGCATCCGTAGTCGCCTGGCTGGCACAGACTGTTACTGTGATTGGGCTGAGGGGTGATAATGAGGGAGGCTCAGCTTAAGTGCTAGAAGACTGTAACAGCTGAAAATTAGGAGTAAGCATAAACCAAGGAAACGACTCCCAGCCTGTAAAACACACTGCAGAATGAGGCAAACGTCACAGATATTTTAAATGCTTTCTATTCAGCTTTTAGGCACAAAAAGTTACCCGTGTTATTCAACCGTATCACTAATAATTAGATATGAACTGAATGTCACATTGCGTCTCCATGTGACATGTCTCTCTAAGTAAAATTATTCCTGATTTGTCTCTGAGGTTCAAAGAATATCACTTTTGTTGAGAAATATGTAAATGTGTGAAGTTATTGTGTTGGAGGTGTTGGCAATAATAGACAGAGGCAGATCTGTCTCCCACAGAAATTATAATTATATGTAATTATCAGAAACGTCCCTATCTGCAGCGGAGAATGTAGGCACAGATGGGGGAGACAGAATGCTGAAATCACAGAGGGCTCCACTTGTTTCAGTTACATGCTCCTCTGACCTTCTGAGGAGAGTTCAGCTGAGGAAAAAACAAGAGACACAAAGGCAGCAGTTCTCCCACTGACTAATGTTCCCAACGTGTTCTTCTGTCGTTTCTTAATGTTCTGCTTGATTTCCAGAATTGTGTTCGGGTTTACACGTCGACAAACCTGGAATGTGTCGGCCAGAGTGTCTGCTGTAATACAAACAAGAGGCATGATTAGAAAGATGCTCTGCAACCTCACTTTTTCACACATAATAACAGTCATGTTTATTAATTGCATTATGTGCATTGTTAGAGGCCAGAGTGTGTGTTAGTGTGCCTGTTTGGTTGCAGGAGCAGCATCTGTAATGCCAATGTGGGGAGAAAGAGAGAACGAGAGCAGAGGGATAAATGCAGGGTAGGGATTTAAATGAGCAAAGAGATTGTGGCGAGCGGGAAGAGCCAGAGGTATAGATGCAGAGAGACGACCATGAGTGGGAGGGCGGTGTGTGGGTGGCACAGAATCAAGTACATTTCTCCCAGCACTTACCAAATACAACATAGCACATCACACAAACAGCACCGCCAAACAGATCTGCAAATACAGTCAATGCCACACACGAGAAGAGTGCTAATCAAGACAGTACATCATGCTTTTAGAACAATTAAAAAGGGAAAATGTGCAACTGTAAAAAAGGCTTTGTGTGCATGTGAGAGTGTAGTAGGCATTCTGTAAAGTCTCTTGCTCCCTCCTTCTCCTCTTTTCTACCTTGTTCTGCCTTTCTCTCTTTCTCAGATTCTGTGCGTGGGATGAGGCAGCTAACTCTCTCAGAATAGCACTGCAGCTCTGTCTATGTGTGAGTGAAAGAGGCAGTGAAAGAGAAGGGAGGCAGAATCCAATCTACACCCAAACCATTAGCCAAACCAGATTTCAAAGTCACATCTGCCCGTCACTTGCTCAACAAGATGACACTGACGCCTCCCCACTCAACTACCATTACCATGTTTTTCTGCTCTGACTCTGTTCACTTCATGAGGATTTTTTGGCCAATGTGTCCAAACCACTCCCCCAATGAATGTGCAGTTACAGCTTTCTAACAATGAATGAGATTTTAAATGAATTCAGTCCTCCTGCACCCAAAAGCCTGAAGTCTAATATCACATCTTTTCAGCAAAGGGACTCAACATACAAAAGGAGCAAATGTTTTCCTGTACGTATTTCTATACTGTGCTGTTGAAGCAATGCAGTAGAGAGGAAGAAAGAGAGAGGATGGGAACTAAAGGGTGAGGGGCAACACATTCAGAACTGTAAGGATGCATTCTTGAGTTACATGGCCAGTTGAGGGAAAACAAACCTTTTCCAAAGATTCCTTCTATTGCAAGCAATTGTAACAAAGCAAATTAACCAAACGGCTCCCCTTACTTTCATTGCAGGATGCTGACCAGCTGTGCAGACGCTGGGCATGCAACAATTTCAACAGGTGTTTGTTGGAAATGAAACAAAATGGCCTCTTTTTTTCTTGAGACACGCTGTTGCAAAAACGCACTGAGATGTGAATTAATGAAGGGGGAAATCCTAATACAAGGCATGTTGATGAAAAATATATTTAATTAGGCTACAGTGAGAGCAGTGGAGCAGCTTCAGTCTTATCAGTAAAATACGTGCTGCGCAATGGCTTTGCATTTTGGACATCGACTCTTCAGAATACAATCCATCCTTCACAAGGTTCATAAATTTCAACTTGCAATGAACAAGCATGCGGGTTATGGAAATGACTTGCATGTATCAGTAGGCTAAGAGTGCGTGAGTGTATCCGTGCCGGTGTGTGTGTGTGTGTGTGTGTGTGTGTGTGTGTGTGTGTGTGTGTGTGTGTGTGTGTGCAGTCCGGTTGGATGTGTCGGTCCTAATATTATAATGTCGCAATGTGCTGTCGATTAAAGTGTTTAAGTGATGAAAAACATGTCTGCCCATCATAAAGCCTAAATATGTTTCTGTGGCGCAGCTTTCATCCAAATGTTTTGTTTAACAGCTTCCAGCACAGCTGATGCGTCTAAACAGAAGCCAAACTCAATGTTCATACAGACAGAAACACACAATTAAGGTATCAAATAGTTGTGCGTGTAATTCGGGCATTGGTGTTGCATTAATAAAAGGTGCATAATGTCGTGCCTTACCTGTGCGTTGCTCGGAGGTTTGATGCTGGAGAACAGCGCTTGGAGAGACTGCGCACTGTATCTCAGCGTTTCTCAGATGGCAGCCTGTTATTGTGGCAGAGGAGGATCAGGACAGCTTGAACTGTTGCTGGATCTGCCACCTGTTTTAAATGCTTTTTTTCACAAGTGCTGCAGATCTCAATCGTTCTTGATGTGTCTCCATCAGGCTATTGATAATCCATTATCACGGCAGAAAGAGGGGGGAAAAAACGCGAGCAGGAGAGAGTCGGTCCCGACGAGATGTTCTGAGATTTTCTGATAGTAGCCTACATGTGACAAGGCGATTCAACTATAGGCTACACAACGGAAAATGTCGTTTGTTTTACAGCTCAAGTTACAGTGCAACTATCCTGGAGAACACGCAGTAATTCAGGTGCTCAAAATGACAAACGCGTCACCAAAAGAAATCACCCAATTTAACTTTTCTCCATCTGGAATCGACTGAAGCTTGTTCCCTTCATAATTTCCAAGCGAGATAGGTTACACCGCCTAACTGCGACTGGCCTCACAGAGGTCCGCCAGTGGGGGAGCGCTGTGATTGGTCGCTCAGACTGGTGCTGATGAGACTCTCAACTCTGCGCTGCTCGGCGCTGCTGGTCATTAGACCCTTTCAACTGGTGGCGTTCATCTTTATTCCCCTCCATTTCATTTGCATATTTGATTGAATGACCCTGAAGACCTCCATTTTACTGGCTCGGAGAAAAATATCGCTTAGGAATTCAGCTACTGTTCTTTTATAAAAAAAAATTAAAAAAATACAACGCAGGGTTGAACTATAGCCTAATAACGGGGGAAACTTACTAAATTAGGTACATTCAGCGGATAACCTCCGAGATCCAAAGTGTGTTTTTCTGTGTGTGTGTGTGTGTGTGTGTGTGTGTGTGTGTGTGTGTGTGTGTGTGTGTGTGTGTGTGAGAGAGAGAGAGAGAGAGAGAGAGAGAGAGAGAGAGAGAGAGAGACATGGTTGCCACAGCAACTGTGTCATTATGTTGGTGGCAATTATGAAAGCGACGAAAACGGGGAAGGGGAGAGGATTGGCGCAAAAGCTGTAACACTGGAGTGTGAACGAAACTGTCAATTAGACCAGGATCTGCACTGGTAGGCCTAATTCAGAGATTTCTTAAAGTTTAAGACAGGCGAGAGCAGTTGGAAGACCAAACGTAAAGGGAAGAGTAGGCCTATATAGGAGATGCAGTAGCCTATGATGTAGGCTAGAGATGAAGTTGGCTCGTTTGGCTTCATGCCACCGTCACATACAGCAGGCTAACGGCCTTCTCACGATCCTCACAGCCCAATGAAACCGTTTCGGTAGATTTTAACTGATGATGGTATTACATACATTAGAATTAGTGATCACACATTAGGCCTACAGGATGAATCATAATTACTAAAAGTAGGCTACACTGTGACACAGGAATGCATGCTTATAGTTTTCGGGGTATCACGTGGGTCTACAGTGCTAATGGTAGACTACTGTTTTAATTATCATCCTGACCTATAGGCCTACTACATAAGAACAGACTCATGAATATCATTTATTTAACCAAATACATTGTAAAGGGTTTGTTTTAAGATAACAGCAAGGAAATTGACTTCACAAATCGAGGAGGATATGCTATGGAGGTGGATACCAGGTGGGAAAGGATATAAGCATTTCCAAAATGGGGCTTGTGGAAAGTGTAAGCGTTACGTGGAGCCCCAGGTGTCTAAGGAGGGCCTGATAATTAACTGAATGGAAGGCTGCTACTTCTACACAGGTGGGTGGACATGCAACAGAGGCTAAAGGAGAGGCTTCATTGGATGGTCCGATGACGCTCTACCGGGTGTACTTTCACTCACTGGTTTGCTGGGGTGGATGCAATTACTGATTTCCTCATAATGGTTATTCCATCACTGCAGATCAGGAGACCACTATAAACAAAATGCTAATGTACGTCACTGAGCAGTAAAAGCAGAGGTTAGTATCCATTCTCAGCGGCTATACTGATCAGAGATGGGGACTCGAGTCTGAGACTCGGACTGGAGTCGCACTTAAGTCGCACAAACAGCTGACTTCAGACTTGACTCGGACTCGACCCAAAAGACTTCAGACTCGAGCTTCGAGACTCGTCAACATGTTTTCATGCAATTATTGCTTTTTAAATCTAAATGTATTCATGTATTTCTATTTTCTTTTATTGGCGCATATACGTTGGGGAAACGTATGACGAGCTGTATGTCCCCTGCCCTTTGTCATAATGTGCAACGTAACGCGTGCGTTATGCCTTATGTGCGCGCACTCACACATAAAAATACATTGACGATGGCGACACCAAGTCCTCCCGGAGTTGTGCCTTTTGTCATTAGTTTTGCTTTCAATAACTTCGTAAACAGAGGCAGTAAGCCAACAGCTACATGCAAGGTGTGTGGCACCAAGATAAATGATGCCGGATCAACAACGTCGAACTTCATCAGGCATCTCAAAACGCACCCAGATAGGTCAGTCACACACGCTAAGAAAGTGAAACGTTACATGTAGCATATATCGTCACAGGTAAAAAGCTAACCATCGCAAAGTGTTGTGCTAATGCTGGGAACAGGCACATTGTATCTTTATAGTTAGTAGTTGCTGAGGCTCAGACATCCATGGCGCACAGGAGGCGGGACGCACGGATCCATCTCCCCAGGAACAAACGCTGTGCCGGATGGGCAAACTCATGTGATGCGTAAATGATCCCGTGGATGATTTGTAGGCTATTAAGTGAACAAGGTGTACCCGGTCCACCAAACACTGGGCCGTCTTGACTGTCTTAATTCTGCACATATTTCTGTTACTGTAGTCCGATTTACTATTTCATTATTACATCTATGCGTGGCGGTGGCCTCACTAACCTCTCCTCCTCTGAGTCGGGTCTCCCTCGCGCTGGACTCAGTTTCATTGAGCATACTAACTGTGAAAATAAATAAAAAATTGCATTAGATCAGTGAGTTCAAACTGCTTATTGTGCGTAATTTGGACTGACACTGAGATACATGTTCTGTAACTGGTGTGGCGCTGCCACTATTCTCTTGATTTCCACATTAGATTTCTTTGAGTGAAAGAGACGTTACATTTAGCATATATCACCACAGGTAACAAGCTAACCATCGCAAAGTGTTGTGCTAATGCTGGGAACAGGCACATTGTATCTTTATAGTTGTACCCATATGATGTGACAGCTTTAGGTTAATATTTCACCAGGTCAGAGGTCTAGAGGGATGTGTTAAGTAGACCCCATAAAGTTATCCTACAACTGATTTTAATACTGTACTGTCTGGATGGTAGCTACAGGACATGTTTTGAATTCATAAGATTTAACAAAACAGTGTTAGGGACAGATCAGATGGCCAGAGACTTGACTTGGACTCGTGGCAAAAGACTTGAACTTGCCTCTTAAAGACTTGAGACTCGACTTGGACTTCCAAAAAATGACTTGTGAACATCTCTGATACTGATACACACACCTGCAGAAAGGTCTACCATAACGAAACAATTTTGCATGCAAAGGAACTCCAAATAAAAGAGCAAATATGACTCATTTTTTATTTCACTTCTTGTATTTCAATGTTTAATTAATTTAAATAATTTAAAATGGACACAAAATATCCAGCCAACTGCACAATGACAGAGATTCAGAGGCACATTTTCCGTCCAAATTAAGACAGCGCTTCAGTGTGTTTCCTTGGGAAATGTAGGCCCCGCATGCATTTAGTACAAAGAGAAAACCTGCCCCGGAAACCCTGCCAGTGCAATGGCTGGGGAGACAAATTCTATCAAACGTGGAAGTTCTCCTACAGAGGTCTTCTCAGGTACCCACATGGCTTGTCGGGGAGCTGGGTATCTGAGAGCACATGCTGCTTTGTAGGGAATCAGGGGTAGGTTAAGCGACCACTGTATGCTTAATACAGAGAATAGGCGATTCATTTGTTTGTTTTATAAAAAGTAGTCTGGCAACCTACCCTGTGTTCCCTTACAGCCACTGATCTAGGTCTTCACACAACCACAAGACAGCTGAATATGAACATGTCAATCTAAACAACTTTTGAAAATACCGGACAGTGAAACAATTTTAGAAATTATAAAAAAAAAAAATAAAAAAAAAAGAGAAGAAAAGAACACGACAGACGTCTTATACTCCACTGTCAACTTTTTCCATACCTGTATCATTCAGATCACAAAATGAAAAATACTATTTAAAAAGATGTTACAATTTTGTGTGATATTGACAATATTTCTCTCCCAAAAGTGAACCCACCGACTTTGTGCACAATTATTTAGCAACTTCTTTATTATTTCCTTTGAGTTCAATTTGAAAACCTGACTTTAATTAAAGTAACATCCTGGTTTGGACTCATACGTGAGCCTGGCTGAGCAGTACACAGTACCATCACAGCAGCATTTGCCAAGAAACACTTTAAAAAGAGCTGATATCAAGTCTGAGACAATAGTAGTTTTGTCTCATTAGTGGACAGACAGAGGCCATGTTTTGCACAGTGAAACCCATTCCCTGTATAATTCATACACACTAGGCCAAGAGCAAAATACAACAGATGGCATGATTTCCGCAGCGAAGGTGTTGTCTTTCCTTTAAAAGAGGAACAAACATTTTATCATTATGTCTTTAGGTATGGAAATAATGAACAAACCTGTAATGCCAACAGGACAAACTGGTGGCAAGACAAGTTGTGGACAGTCTGGATAGGTGGTAGAAAGAGTCAGAAAAAGGGAACAAAAACATTGTCAGCACACTTCAATATTTATATTTACACATTCTCGCACTCACACGTACACACACACACACACACAGAATTTAGCTGAGGTATTAAAGTCGCCTCAATGCACGCTTTTTATCTGCTTTCTTTTTCCCTGCTACATTATTAGTGCTACTGCTGTTGCTATTGCTGGTGGTGGTACTGGCTCCATTAGCTCCGTTACCCAGAGCTGCTGGCACAGCTGCTGCACTGGGTCCCGCTCTCTTCATGGGGTCGCCTGCATGCTTCTTCGGCTGTGGGCCGTCATTAGGGTCCTGAGGTGCTCCAGAGGTCCCGCCGTGCCCCCCCATGGCGTGGATCTCTGTGAGCAGACGAGCTCGGGACTCATATTCTGCATAGTCCTCTAACAGCAAACGCCCGGCCTCTTCGTTTAGAGCCGACTCTGGATTCGGATGGATGAGAAGACACTTGATTGTCTGTGGAGAAATAAAAAGAGATGGAAATGTAAAAAAACTAAAATAGTGATGGCAACACAGCTGAAACCCAGAACAACAAAGACTGATGGTTCCACTTACAAGTAAGACATGTCTGAGGCCGAGCTCTGCCTTCCAGTCCCTCTTCAACACATTGACACAGATCTCTCCCTTGTGACCCACATTGGGGTGAAAAATCTTAGTCAGGAAATACCCCTTGGGTGGAACCGCAGGGAAGTCCTTCCCGAGGACCAGACGCATTCGGAAAACGCCACCAGCAAACGGAGTTCCCTCTGTCAAAGCATAAAGAATTCATCTTATGAACCGTATGTCCAGGCTGTGCCAAACTTGCTCCACAAAAACAGAGGGTCATGGAGCGGCAACTGAGTCAACTAACAAAAACAGAAAATCTTACATGCAAGTAAGCCAAACATCATTTAGCTCACATGCCATTTAGTTCAAAACTTCTTGTTCCTATCATAATTCTTTCTGGATTATGATGAAAACTGTCACGTACACTATTGTAGAGCTGGGCAATATATCGATATCGTGATATGAGACTAGATATCGTCTTAGATTTTGGATATCGTAATATCATAATATAGCATAAGTGTTGTCTTTTCCGGGTTTTAAAGGCTGCATTACAGTAAAGTGATGTCCTTTTCTGAACTCACCAGACTGTGGTAACTGTTCTATTATTTGCCTTTACCCACTTAGTCATTATATCCACATTACTGATGATTATTTATCAAAAATCTCATTGTGTAAATATTTTGTGAAAGCACCAATAGTCAACACTACAATATTGTTGCGGTATCGATATCGAGGTATTAGTTCAAAAGCATGGACGTGTTGGCTGGCTGTGTGGTTTAAGTGGGTTATGTATCTCACCTGTAATTAGTAACATCTACTAAATCCAGATATAAAGCGTTTATACAATATCAATTTTCAAGGAGTCATGGAAAGGAAATCATTTCTACTTTGTAAAAGGAATGCATTAATGCACGTCTTAAGGAGTTGATTACTTAATGAGTAAATTATGCAACAAAGAAAAAATAAGTAGTTCCATGAAGCTGGTGACCACCAATCACCTAAACATAGTGGAGCAGAGAAGTGTCACATCTTCAGGTGAGAGCTCTTATTATCTCAGGTTGGTCATACAGTGAAATCTGTCCTTGCTGCCAAACAGTTAAAGTTATTTTATTCAAAGTGTAGTGTTGGGGGAGCAGATTGTACTATGAGATGCGAGCAACAATTATTTTTTTAAACTAAACTACTAATTGTTACATTAAGAATAACTTTACATACTAGTTACTTGCGTGGACGTGATAAAATGACCTTAGACCTTTAAAGAATCGCATGTCGACTTACTCTAGGTTTTAAGTTGACCGTTAAATATGGTCTACTCAAGAATGATTTGATTGTTATCTGATAGTTAGCATCTCCAATCAATATCAAAATGTGTGTTCTGTAGGGATGTAAAGATACACTCAACTCACGATTCAATTCACTATTTTATGTTCCCGATATTTTTTAAACAGAACGAGCTGCCGAAAAATGACATTTATATAAACTGTGAAAACCAACAGATGTGTCCTCTTATCAAAAAGGTGACACTGAAATTGTATTTTATCTTACAAAATGGTGTTGGAATCCTTTCCAGTGAAATACAGTCACACTTTACACCGTTTAGCTGTCAGCATTTTAACCGTGTTTAAGCCAGCTAATGCTACTAGCTAACGGTAGGCTGACATGACCTGCTGTATGTTAACTAGCGTCACGCTCTAAGCTGTTAAAAAATTGCATCGCGATACTTTTTATCTCAACCGGTTGTAATCTTTACACATTTAAATGGATTTTTAACCGATTCACGATGCATCGTTACATCCCTAGTGTTCTGTATTGACCTTTCAGTAATTTGATTTGACAAGGATTTCAGATGTATAACATGCTAAGAAAACTGTCTCGTGGACGGACAGAAACAGATCCAGACTAACACGGAGATTTGAAAAGCACTGCTGTGTGAGACTCTGAAAAAAATTAAATGAATACTGCAATACATGCAACAATTTCTTACTTTGAGAATGCACACAAAGCAAGGTGTTATTTTTTAACTTAACATGGCCAATGCCAGTTTGGTATGACACCATATTGCAATGCTTACCCGGTCCTTCGATGGCTGTATGTAGCTCAGTTATGTCTTCCTCACTGGGATAAATCTTGATACCCTCAGGCGGGTCTGCTGCTAAAGCTGAAACCTCTTTGTAGACCAAGCGAAGAACATGAGGAGGCAAATTCTCCACATTGGAGTTCTGGAGAGACAGAAAAATGGTTTAGCCAACTCGGGTTTTGCATATGTACAAACACAGAACTACTAAAAGAGAAGCTCTAAAAGTTATGGGTATTTTGACAATGTTGAGATGCTGCTTTACTGACGCCATTTACTTACTGACTGATGACACTGTGCGATCTTTTTCCCGGAAGATATTACCAATGCAACTGCCAAAAATATATACCATGCTAGAAAGTATTATAGTCCTATTTCCTTACAATCGACAACCAAAAATATCATACCAAGTGTGTGACAGTATCAGCTTTGAAAAGCGATACTGGTGCATATTGTTACTGCATACATAATGCCTTTAAGCTTTCAAAATTGCCAATTTTGACGTTATGATAATAAATTTATTGTGCCAACACTAAAACAAACCAATGCAACGCTTTTAATGATGTCCACACACATTGTTCGATATACAGTGTTTAGAATAGACATAGATTAAACATCACTGAAATCCAACTAGCATAAGACAAATCCACCATCAAATCATCACACACACACACTTGTCTATGTTAAGTTGGGTTAGGAGATTATATATATATATAAATAAATAAATAAAATGATCTACTTTCTGGTCTCCATTGCAATTATAGCAAAACTCAGCTGCACGTGTGTTGACTAGGACCAGAAAGTGCGCACACATTCCATACATTTTTAAGTCTCCGCACTTGCTGTTTGACTTAGAATTTTAAAGTCCTTTTATTGGTTTATAAAGCTCTTAATGGTCTTGATCCTATTTATTTACAAATTTGCTTCTAGTCTATGAACCCTCTAGAACCCTAAGGTCGTCTGGAAGTGGCCTTTTATTTATCCCTTAAGTCAAAACAAAAACCCACGATGAGGCATCTTTCTATTACATGGTCCACGCCACTGGAACAGCCATAGAAATAAAATTAAAACATTTTATTTATATGGGAACAGCCTTCCTGAGGGCAGCAGAGAATGTTGATACTTTAAAAAGCAAATAAAGACCTACCTTTTTAGTCTGGCTTTAAACAGATTTTTATTCATTTACCTGTCTATTTATCTGCGCATTTTAGCCCGTTTTATTTATATATACCAAGTTGGAGTTTTGGGTTTCCCCAACTCCTGATTTTTATTAAATAATGTTATCATTGAGTGTTTTAATAATTAAAAAGCCACTTATCGCTTTGTGTGAATTATGTGAAGCACTTTGTGTTATGTATGAAAAGTGCTATACAAATACAGTATGCTTGATTGATTCATAATTATTTCAACTCTTACGAATACGTTAAGAAACCTTGAGCTGTTCAGGGTGAGCTAAAGAGTTCTTACACAAGAAAGTATCCTACAGCACTTTAAAAAGTTTCAACATAAGTTGTCTGACATAACGTGAAGCTTAATATTTGGCATTTCTACTATCATGAAAGCGAAACATTACTACAATAGTAGTAAGATAACTGTTAGCAATACTAGCCTCGCCTCAATCTGATACTGTTAAAGCTGCTTAGCGATATTAATATGTGTAATACAGTATTTAATATAATCAATGTGTCTATTAGATTATACAAATGCAGATGTAGATTCTTAACTAACGTGTGAGACTCCAGTAAGTAGACACAACCTAAATAAAAAGCTCGAAGGCTGGCGGTGGCTAAACATCGGATCAAGCTAGCAGCTACACCCGTTAGCCGTTAGCAATAACCTCGACTTACCATCTTCAAAAGGGGTTCTGCTAAGGCGTTGGATGTTTGGCTGGTTTGAGATTTGAGGAGTCCTTTACTTAATGTTTGAAAAAAATATCTTCGATGAAAACTTAGCCGGGTCTCACTGGCTACTCTTCTTTTCTTCCTTTTCGTTGACACAGGAACAAAAATACGATCCTCAGTTTAACCTACTACCACCAACCAATGGGCATCTTAGTGATATTATACGTCAGAAACTTTGAGCCAATCATGAAACATGATTGTCGTTGCGTCACAATTGGAAGCCCTATCAGCCATACAGAGTCGAAAATATGACTACTGCTAGTCAGCCATAGGTCCGTTTGAAAAACTCACACACACCCCTGAACAGTGCTGAAAAGATAAATCTGTTGAAATTAAAACGCACAAGAAAATGCACTGCATATTACATATACAGAAGCAGGGGGACGGAAAACATTAATGAATAGAATAATACCGGTCTTTTAATTAGTAGGGTGAAACTGATACATAGAAAAATGAATTCATGTGGAATGTAAACCTGCAGTCATTAGAAGCAGCAAAAGCAGACACAGCTCATAGTCAATAGTAAAAATAAAAGCAGACATGTAGACATGCAGACAGGAGTAGCTAGTACAAAAAAAGACCTAAAGACTAAGAAGAATCATCTGGTTTCTCATAATTCAGCATATAACAAGATGTTTTTCATGTTTTAAAGTGCCAATGACCAAAAACTATTGGATAGTTGTTGAACATACATACACTATAAAAACCTACTTACAGCAGTACCATACAAATGTGAAGAAATGTAGATATCTATGGTATGAACTGGTCACCTTGACTCTATTTTTTTTTTTAAAGTTTGGTTTAATTAAGTTTAGTTCAGCTTGGTTTAAATTACAAGGAGTACATACAAGCACTCACAACTGCAAGGATATCACGATAATGTCCAAGCTCTTTTGTGTTTTTTCTTTTCTCTCCTTACACATTAATTGCAGGAATACAAATGGGAAGAAATAACCTAAAAAAAAATGGTCCATTACAACCCCAAAAAACATTATAATTTCTTTTTAATACCAAAAATTATAAACCACCACCACCATCATCATTATAACCAGGCTCAGCACTAGAGGGTGCTTCAACAGTGTAACGTCCACAGTAATGATGAGCTCTGACCGCCTGGTGGACTGAGATATTTTGAGGAGATAAGTTTCCTTTACGTTTATTTTACCGTATTTTATTTGAACGAGTAAACAGAATCGAAACGACGGGTTAAAGCGACAGATTTGCGTGCTCCAGTGCTGCTTTGAATTATGGGCGTGTCAGCCACAACACAACAACATCGCAACAAAAACAACGGATCTGTTTCCGGTTTCTGGATGTAGCTGTCAGACTCAAGCATTTTTTTTTTTTTACGTGAAAGCGCTTCATCAGCAGGTCAGTAGCTTCATGCAGCTATTGTCGATTAATAATAGTTCACTTGTCGTTGTTTTGCTGTCAGCTCAGCAACCAAACACAGAGTATAACCAGCAGCAGGCTGTCACAGTTTAGCTGCTGTTACGGTAAGCTTATTGGTAGCCTGAATGGACTGTAAACTGTGCTGCGTGGCTGCTCCGACAGCTAACTATATTATAGCTCATGTTTATACCGTGTGTTAATGGTACTTCTTCTGTGTGCTTGTGTATGTTAAGCTTTAGTATGAGCGAAGGAGAAGTGTTTCATGAGAAGCAACGATTGGAGCTGTGCGCGATTCATGCACTCAACAACGTGCTCCAGGAGCGGGTGTTCACCAAGGAGACAGCCGATGACATCTGCAAACGGTAGGGTATTCTCATATACGTATCTAAAACATATTGAACTGCTTTTTATTAACCAAAAAGCACATTCAAAGTATGAATCCAAGACATAAGTTAACAACAGGGGCGCTGCTTCTTTATTCCGTCCCCTGAAATAGCCCCATGTATGACCTCAGCCCTCCATAGTACTCCATAATTGGTGCATAGCCTCCCTATCAAACCGTTATTTTGTACCTGTTATGCAGCAGCTGGTTGTATCTTCACATTTACTTGTTGTGATCCCACAGATGTCTGCTTTCTGTCCCGATTGATACAATATTTGCCAGAGGTGAAACCAGCGTTAATATGCAATATTCCCACAGCCTGCCTGCCATAGATAACCAAAAGAGAGGAAGAGCAGAGCGGAGTGGTACAGTCTTTGTTTTGCCCCTGACAAACATTTCATCATCCAAGGTATACTAGCATCTGTAGGTTCAACAAATATACCTTTGAACATCTAACTACAGTAGCAGCTCCATAACAGGTGAAGAAAAATACATTCTGAATTTCTCCAAAGGTTTGTCCAGGGCATACTATAGGCTGAATTATGGAGTAACAAATGGATGTTTAAGTTATTGTTCACATCCTGATCTAGTCTCATGAAATAGCAGTAATGCTGTTTAGCAGTGTGTTAGATGAAAACCCCTTCCACTGACACACAACTAGGAATGCAAACCAAATCCTAAGTCATTGTATCTGCTCTCTCAAGTCACTGCTGGAAATCCACAGCACCAAGACTTGAAGTGATGACACTTTTTGGAGTGGGTCAACAGACGATAACCAATCACTGACTTTTGGATTTCTCACAGTGTTTTGTGAAATATAACATTAACCTTCAGGGAAGAAGAGCACTGGTGCAATTCCAAACTGCAAAAGCCATTGCATTCAGTGTGGCTGTTGTTAAGGAAGTCATTTACTAACTTAATTGACTAGGATACCAGATGATTCATGATCTGGGTAGCTTGTGACCTAGGCTAAAGAAATTCCTACAGGAAACCCTGTGACTTCATTGACTCATCAAAACTTTGTCCAGAATGTTATAGACAAATACATTTTATTCAAACAAAGGGCAGTTCTAAAAAAAAAAAAAAAAAAGATGTAGCCATATCCCGGTTACGTCACAATGGATGTTAAAAAACGGAGATGTACTGAAAACAAGGTTGATTTTCCCTTCAAAATGCTCTATTGTTCTGTTGCTCCCTCCATGCAGGCTGGCTCCACAGTGTGTGGTGAACCCTCATCGCTCAGTGTTAGGTACAGGAAACTATGACGTCAACGTCATCATGGCGGCACTACAGAGTCGGGAACTGGCTGCAGTGTGGTGGGACAAACGCAGGTGAGTGAGGCACACTGAGCCCTGTGAGGTGAGAATCTTCAGGCTTTACTGCACTCACATGTTGTCATCATGTTGTGTTTAAGGTAAGTCCACCCTAAAACAATACTTTACTTACTTTACGCATTACTTTGCAAGGTATTTTCTGGGCTTGTTTTTCTCAGATGGTACATTTCTTCTATTTCCCCGGGAAACTATAATGATACAGTAAATACTTGTTTGGAGTTTAAAGATTGAAAGCTAATCACGAAGCATCAGTTCTCTGTGTCAGGCCATTTTTATCAAAGAACAAATGCATCTTTTTAGACTCACAGACAAGACATCATAGAGACACCCATCTCTGCAGTAGTAGGCCATAATGTTAGACCATCCATCATTCAGTGCAAGTCCAAGGCATGTTGCACCGTATATACGAGGCGTGACTCACTATCTCATATCCAATCTCCAGCTACACGTAAAAGAAATTAGGCTTTTATTTTGGAAAGCAGAAGTAGGTGAGCCAGGTTGAGGTCAAGTGGGTACACCCGAACAGTCTATCGCACCATAAAGTAAACTGAACATAACGGAAAGATAACTAAGAATATCTCAAGGTTGAAGTCTTGTTTAATACTTCCTTTCTGCCTTTTCTTTTTTTTTAAATACAGGACGGTTCAGAGCCTTTGCATGTCAAAGGTCCAGGGTTTTATTCTTAATGTCCCATCACGAGTATCTCTTGGGATCGTGTCCCTCCCACTCCGACGGCGGCACTGGCTCGCGGTTCGACAAGTTAATGGACAGTACTACAACCTGGACTCCAAACTGAAGAGTCCTGTCTGTATTGGGGGAGAAGCAGAACTACGGTAAGAATGTGCATTCTTTAAAATGTCTCTTTAGAGCAGACATGTAATCTGTGTGTCTGCGAGTGATGTCAAAAGGCTTCGGTGTGCTGCTTGATTTCTGTCTCAGCGAGTGAGTCATCCCATATGAGGGGTCACATGGGGCTTACCTCACTGTTTGTTTGTGTTAGAGCGTTGCACTCTAGCAATCTGCCCTCTGTCTGTGTCTGTATTTTTCTAACCTTTCATCTCCTATGCAGCACATTTCTCAGCGAACAGCTTTCTCAGGATGTGGCAGAGATGCTCCTGGTCGTCAGGCGGGACGTGGAGGAGGACGGTTCATGGCTGAACGCTGACAACCCCAAGAAGTGATGCCTTGGGATGCGATTGACCTTTACATAGCATGGAAAAAAACTCTTTTTTTTAAACCTCATTACAGAAAACTCTTCAGGGAATACACTAAAATACATTTAATATCTACACACAGAGGAAATTCCAAAGAGAAGCAGAGACGGCCTACTGAGATGAAGAACTGTTTTGGATGTAATAGCTGTGAAAGCTTTTGCTCTGATATGACCCATGTATCTATGTTGTCCTTCTCTAAGCTAACCACGTTTGAGGCAAATGTAAGCTTGTTTGATGAAACTTGAGTTGTGACATGTGACTGAACTTTCACTGTTTTATGGTAGGAAGATTGCAGTGTGTGTGCATGAAAAACCATCTGCAATAAGGGTAACTGGATTACTTTAAGTGCTAAAACATCACCAAGATACGATCGAGTCACCAAAATCGGATCAGTATGTGCTCTACGTACAAGGTGTCAACATGTGTCCGTTATCAAGCAGCACCTGAATGCACCATCTCTTCCCACAACCATTGTTGTAAACCTTCTATGCACTGCAGTTAGATTGGTACCACTGTTTGTCTTTGTCTGTGTGTTCACACAGGTACAGGCACTGTGAAGGCATCACTTGGTGAGGCATTGTAGGACCACCAGTGTCATTGCCTGTTTTCACCCATTAACTACAACGCTCCAGGCATTTTTCATAGCGTGCCACGGTTTTTAGATTTTTTAAATGTGTTTTGTTGTTTTCCAGTCTGTTGTTTTTCTCTTATTTAGCTTTAGTGTAAAAAAAAAAATGTGGTTGAGATCTGTAATCCATCACAATAACCATTGTGACCCTTCTTTTGTTTTTGTCAAAGCGATGTGACTGATGTGTGATAATGCAGTTGAATCCACACAGTAATGAAGCTTTGACAAAGTAAAAGCAGGCATGACTTTGATTATCCATTTCATTCAGGTCTCAAGTCTCTACAGGTTGAGTATTACACAGCTCTATCATATAGTGAATGAAGTTACAAAGATCATTTTATTTTCAAATCTAAAAGGAAAGGTTGCAAGAATATAAAGTACACTATTCTTGATTAGTTTTAAATAATTCTAACATGCAAAAACTGGTTTTGTGACTGTATGTAACCTTTACGTTTGTATTTTGTCTCTCCTATGATCTATGCATATCGAAAATAATAGTAGCGCTGTCTCTGGTACACACTAGTGACTAACTCACATATAAACCGAAGCTCAGAGGTTCATAATAGTGAAACGTATTTATATTAAACTTTGACCTCTTGTTTTAAGTATGAATCTCTGTTAAATCAGTTTGTTACTTACATTGCATTGACTTGTAGACACGATGAAGACCAAGTGAAGATTATTGAAGTTATTTTTATTTATATTAGACTCTTGAGTGTAAAAGGATGCCATTCAAAAGGAGCATTGATTACCATACAAACTCAATTCAAGGGTTAACAAGGTCAGTTGGCAAGGACGGGGGATTCAATGAAATCTCCAACATACCAGACCAAATATATACACAAAACATCTTGGAGAGATCTCAGAAACCCAATGCTATACATAGTTATTATTGCTAGTTACGGTAGGGCTACTGCAGCACCAGTAGCAAGAATCATATTGCTATGTACCTGCTGTCATTGCATGGGATTTGTAGTTCTCCACTCAAGACTTGACAGTTCTCCATCCAATCATTAAAACTGGGTCTTGGCAGCCCTCAAGTATTTTTTAAGAGCAAATGTTCTTGATTAATCAGATATTATAGACCGTGAGATATACAGAATACCATAAGGTAATACAAGGAAAATACAGAATTTCCACCTATAAAAAGTAATAATAAAAAAACATGATACCAAGTGAAGGAACTGCATAACCACAGAAAAAAATGTGTCTTGTTGCTACGTGCCAGTGCTTTTCTACAACAATATTTATATAAAAACTTAAAAATAAATCGGTGGTACTGATACATTTAAGAATATAAAACTACAACGTAGTAATGTCAATACCATTCTGACTTGCCTCACCACTGTTCACAGTTTACACAGTTTGGACAGATGAGGGGAATGAATTTAGACCAAGTGGGCTTGGTACATAGCTTTGCACAACCATCCTACCAGCATTATCATTGTTGGTTATATCAACAGTCCATTTAGACCTGTTTCTTTTAAGTGCTTCTAATAATAATAATAATATTCAGTGGTACTGACATAACGCACTTTGAATTGACACCTAGCATTCATTTCATTTAGATTAGTTTCTTTTTCATTTCAGTAAAGTGCCCATTCATATGAAAACTAAACTTTTTTTTTTCCTATACATTTCCTAACAAAAAAATAATCAACGTGAATACAGGTTCCTCGAATGGGCGGGGTTGGGGTGTGATTGACTTCCCCCGTAACCAGTCAGCATGCTGGGAGAGTACTGTACGTCCAGAACAACGATGGGAGTCAAAAGGAGAGAGGTCGAGGTGGTCCATAAAGGTGTATTGAAAGAGAAAAAAGAGAACAAAATGTGTTATTCACCCATGTGATCACCCTAAGAGTAGAAGACAGCACGACATGTTTTGCTCACTATCTGACCAACAGGCTTTAATACTACTGTGCAGAATTTAATTGTTTTCAAATTAAACTCAAAGGAGAAGTAAAGCTGTAAATATTACTGCTTTACTTTATTCCCTCCTCAAATGTAACTGTTTACAGCCAGTCAAGAAGACTAATGCAGTTCTTAATATGTGCATTATTTTGACAAGAAAATGTACTTAAGGTCCACTTACTAGTGTTTTCCAGATTTCAGCTGCATTTCATGGTCTTCTTTAACACATGCAGTTTGCTCATTTGTCATGCAGATAGCATGTCATCACAAGACAATGTTTGGTCCTGTGATAAATTGGGGTCATTTATTGGGTGGTGGGGGGGGGGATTCAAACTCCAGACTTCATCTGCTGAGGAAGACCATGAGATGCAACTGAAAGCTCAAGAAAAAGCTAGTGAGGGGGAACTTGAGTTCTTTTACTGATTTCCTTTATAACTTCCTTCTTCCAAAATAACTGTTTCCAGTCAATTAAGAAGATTATTTTGACAAAAAAATCAAGGTCAAGGTCCTCTAACTAGCTTTTTCTGAAGCTTTCAACTGCATCATATGGTCTTCCCCAGGGAATGGAGTTTGCTCAGTTGTCATGAGACTGTAAGTCTGGTCGCGTGATAATGTGGTCATATGTCTCAGGTCTCTCCGCACCCGTACCAGCAGGTTCAGAGGAAGCTTCTTACCTGCGGCTGTCACCCTATTGAACTCTTGCTCTGCATCTTGGTCCCCCCCTGGACAATTTGCACTACCCTACCCCACCCATACTGTTCTATTTATTTATTTACAAATGAACATACTGTAATTACACCTATACATAGCCATATTCTACTGCTATTCATACTATTCATCCTGCACATACACTTATTCTTACTACTCTTATGTTACCACACTGCACATAGCTGTACATATCTATCTATATGGTTCATTTAGAATATCCATATTTATTCAGTTTTTCTTATTATACATTCTGTTAATACACTGCATATATCTATAATATTCTTACTACTAGTATAATGTCACTGCTACTACATTGCACATATCTGTATGTTGTTCATACATTGTTCATATTACATAGCCATATTTATTCTGCTCTTATAACACTGCAATATATTTCTTGTCCTGCCTATGGACCACCTGTCTATACTTTGTATATCACATATATTTTGTATATTTTTTGCACTTCTGGTTGGACGCAAACTGCATTTTGTTGTCTTTGTACTTGTACTCTGCACAATGACAATAAAGTTGAATCTAATCTAATCTAATATGTATATCTTCCTCAGTAACCATGAGATACAATTGAAACCTGCCAATTTCATGCTGAATGCTCATTATTGTTCATTATATTTAAATTGTTATGGTCAAGGTAAGATGTTCTGTAAAATGGCCAGATAGTGATAATAAAACATGAAGAGCTCTCACAGTTATGTTAGTAACAAAGAGTTATGTACAAGTAAATCAGGAAAAATATGTAATTTCTTGTTCATGTTTTTGCCGTTTTTGAAGCATCGAAAAGAAGAAAAGGCCAGCCCACAGGGTCCTGCGAGGTCACCATGTTAGTCCGTTTGCTACTGATTATTAATGCGAGCGTGTGCACTGACAGCATGATAAAATGGCACAGATTGCGATGGCGTCACAAGTACAGAGGAACTCACAGAGGGGGGTGGGGACTGCCTGTCAGTCAATGGTAGGCTCTCATAGCCAGGGTTGCCATTGGAGGAAACGTTTGGAGTCCTGTATGGAGATAGAAAGAGACAAGGACAGAAGAGAGAGGGCGAGGAGGAACGGAGGATGAAGGAGAGAGGGAAACGGGTGAGACACGTTGAGAAAGACAGACGGGACGGGGGCCGTGGGGTGACGGGAGCCAAGGACAGGTGACAGGAAAGAAGGAGAAAGAGCGGTTAGAAATATAGTGCGGAAAAACACAGCACTCAGTATAACTAGTAGATATTAATACTACTGGCACTCAAGCAAGGCACTGAGAGCAGCAGCCGCAGCAGGCGTACAGTCCACTCCTGACTGATGATGCACTGCAGGCTTTATACATTGATCTGCAATTACATGCATTTAGAGCTGTGTGTGACTCATCCGTCCCATTTCAGCTGTAATGTTGTTTTCTTAATGAATCTGTTTATCTGCATGATAAACCCCAGAACGCTTTTAAAGCAATCCTGGGCAGATTCCATTTAAGAGAAGTGGACTGTGTTTTTAGTGCTAGCTGAGTTTCTGAGCCTTGACAGTTTGGTTTAGTCAGTATCCTTGTACTTTTGTGTTAATATTAGATATGGAAGCAGTCAAGATGATCAGCTGGCATTAGAATTGGAAGTTAAATAGTCCACAATTAAGTTTCTCAGAGCTCTAACTAAGCTTGGAAACAATCAGTGAGGGAGAAAGGGAAAAAAACATAAGATGAGAAAATTGAAAGTGAGAAATAAGGGAGAACCAATAAGGAGAATGAGGTCATGATAATAACAAAGGACAGATCCAGAGAAATAACTTGAGAGATTTGGACACCACAGTGAGGAGATAGATGAGAGTGATGCAGACGTTTTTTTGGGGGGGGAGGGGGTGGGGGGTGTGGGGGGGGGTTACCTATAGTCAACCTGAGCCTCACATCGCCGGAGTTTTTACGAGCGCAGCCTCGTCAATGACACCCTCCCCCCAACACAGCAGTAGTCTACTACTGTTTAGGAGACAGGACGCCATTTGAGACAAGATCTGTGAAAATTACCGAGCGGCCTACATCGTCTGTCCTGAAACACTCGACAGACGAATAGACAGACACACAGACAGACAGACAGACCTCTGGAGTTGTGTCTGTTTCTCTGCCTACACTGTAGTCCATATTGACCTGTCTGTGTGTCTGTCTGCAATGCATGTGGTTAACCTGACAGCTCTGTGGTTTTGGACTAAATGTCTAGATAGAGACAAAAGTGTGTGAACCTAGCTGACTATACTGCACTCCCACTACTCTCTATAGTAAAGATATGTGTGCAACATCTGTTACTGTTTTAAGCCAAAAAGACTATGTGTCTGCACAAAAACAATCTATCAATAGTGCTCAATCAGTCTCTATATGTTGTTTAAGTATATTCTGTATGCATCCTGGACTTTTTACAATCCCTGATCTGGGTCTATCAGTATAAAAGTTGTATAAAAGGTACAGATCTTGACACTGTCAAAACTGTATCTAAGAGCAACCTCCTCCTCTTTCATCTGGGACGTTCTGTCTGTCTGTCTGTCTGTCTGTGTGTCTGAGTGTCTGTGTTACTCACGGGAGGGGCGGCGCGCTAGAAAAGGGGGGTGTCCACCCGGCCCCCGGGTAATTATAGAAGGGGGCCATGGCCCCTCGCTGAGACCCCGTGGCCGTCTGTCTACGTGCCTGATGGGAGGTGAAGGGGTCCTCACTCTCGCTGTCCGAGTCTTCGTACTCCTCTGATTCACTGTCGTCGTCAATGAAAGAGACAGAGAGGGACACGTGTGAGCAGAGAAATGATAAGTGCCAAGACATCCCTGTGATTCTCTCTGTCACTATTCATGATTAGTTAGACGCTAATATTCCAAGATAAAAAAAAGGTATGAGATGCACACTTCAGATGGTAAAAGTGAAGTATTTATCCACAAATGGTTACCACAGAAAACGTCAAATTACTGATCTACAGGACTGCTGCACTAGCAGCACCAATCACAAACTACCTAATCTTGCTGTTAGCTTATGACACTTGAAGACGATTCTCGTGGTTTTCTGCATACCTGGAACTCACTACCTACTCCATATCAGCAGCTCCAACAAACCTGTGCCACTGCCACCAAACTCCTGAATATGCAAAAACAAAATTAGTTTTAAGTAATCTAGAAGTGGGTTGAGGAAAGCCAAAATTCCAGCTATTATTTTTTTTAGAGGTGTTAGACTTTAGCATATACCCATTTTTATTTGAAATTCTCCAAGGCTAAATTTCAACCAACTACCTCTTATACACTACATTTTTCCACGTTGTATGCCAAGCAGCATTGTATAAACTCCAACATTTTGTAATCATTATCTGATGGATTAATTGCTTCTCAGGAACTTGAACCCAACATGAATCTACGCTGTCTTGCACGGTCTCATTCTTTTACTACTTTTGGCAGTGTTTATGCTCTGCAATTCAAAGTTTATACAAATGAGCGTGAGTGGATGAAAATAACAATGTCGTAGACATCAATAGCTGATCGCAGCAAAAATAACAGCACTTATGCACATATATACACACATATTCACACTCTCACCTGGGGAAGCTCCTCCAGGCACCGGGCAGAGAGCAGAGGATGGCAGTGAAGGCCAGAGCAGAGAGGAAAGAGTAAAGGGAGAGGTAGAGCAATCCCTCCATCCCATCATAACACAGGCCTTTCAAAGAGTCAATGTAGTCCTAAAAGAAAAAAAGATAGAAATATAAATGAAAATAAAGAAGCAGTACTTTGGTAATACACTGTTAGTTCAGGTCCTGTTACATGAACTTGGGTTACCTTATTCAGACCTCGGCAGTTCAGCAGTGCCACCAACTGATGAAAGTTGCCCTCTGTGGAATTCAGTATCTGCTGAACCTCCCTGAGTGATTTCTGTAATGACGAAAAAATTACAACAAGAAAAGAAATCACTAAAAAGGCAGCAGAAATGTTATTTTATAAGCTGCGTGTTAACACATTATAACATACCTCAGCTTTTGGGAACTGTGTGAGAGCATTTCTGTCCAGACTGGAGAGCTGTGTGTGAATGTTGGACAGTGCCCTTTGCGACTGGGTCAGCAGCTGCGGCCAACAAGTCAGTGGAGTTAAGAGCTTTTCATTTGCATCGTTGCTCATATATACAATTAATATGCTAAGAGATTAGCTATTTATCTGGAGAGTGGATCATTTAAGGACAGGACACGCAACAGCAGCTCTGCCTCCTCTCCTCAAATAATTGATCCTTCACTGGCCTTGAGCAAGTCTAACATGCAACCTGTTCACTTACAATAACGAGGGTGAGAGTGTCAGCTAAATGTTCTATGTTATATACACAAGACATGTGACTGACAGGAGGTCACATTACCTGCTGGAACGGACTGTTCATGCGCCTGCTGCAGGTCAGGTAATAATCCAACACATCTGAATAGCCAGCAAAACACCAGTGCACAACACATCAGTGCATAATAGAAACATTTCACTCATTGTGCTGACATGAGCACAGTTGGGAGGTAAATCAAGTGCATTGCAGAAATGGGAAACAACTAGCACTTTGTACGGGGACAGATTGATACTGTACCTGAGCTGGTCCCAGTGTTGAAGTGGGTGGAGTTGACTACAAACGTGTTTGGATCTGAGCAGAAGTCACTGAGAGCCTGGCAAAGCAGCGAGAGTGACGGGAGAGCGAGAAAGGATGACAGGAAAAAAAGAGAAAAAAAATCATCAGGAGAGAGAGGGACAGAAAAAAGTTAGTAGACACACTGACCGACTGACATACTTACCTCCTCGGATATCTGACAGCTGCTCACAATATAGTGGCACATATTGATCTGCCTGCGTCATATGCTGTCCTGGATAAACCTGCGCTACACTCATCACTTATATCCTCCCCTCTGTTTTTCCTTATCATATCTATACACTGCTGTACCCTCTGGCTTATTTTTTTGAAGAGGATGCATTTAGGTCAGAGATAGCATAGCCACAAACAAACTTGGCTTGAGATCGCCCACCAGAAGAGGGAGTGAGAGCCACACAGAGAGCCCGGCGGCTGACGGGAAAGGCGGCGACCCGGGACAGAATAAAGTGGGCAGGCCCACAGCTGGCCCATTGTTTCCCTGTCAGTGACCAGGGACAGAGCGGCTCTGTGTGGACCCACAGGGCTTGGGACCATCTCCCGCCAGCTCCACATGACACTGAGTCTCTTAAAGTGGGCAGCAGTGCTGAAAAACAGCCATTTACCCTCTTCACACACCCCCAGCCCTGACCAAATCACTCTCCCCTTCAGAGAGTATAACTTCACAGGGGGAACTGAAAAAGGACACTCCTCTGTTTGAGACATAAACACTTACTCTGTGCTTTGTTCTTGATAAATGTTACTGACTAGATTTATGCCTGTAAGACACAGCACACTGCTATCATGTTTAGGCGTTAAAAGCAGAACATTGTCCAGCAGAATGTTAGTGAATTTTACTTTCATAGGATTACACTCACACTTCCACCTCCGTGCAGGCTCAGTCTGAAGGCCCGAGGGGCCGAGGTACAGCAACGGCTTCATGTCTTGCACTGTTGATGGCAAGCTGATGCTTTACCCACTCTGTCTCTCTCTAACTTCACTTTAGCTCTCGCTCTCTCTCTTAAACTCAAGATGCACTCTCCCGCTCTTCCTCTCCCTTCCTCTCCCTTCCTCGCTCTTGTTGAAAGCACTTCTCTCTTCCATCTTCCATCTTTACTTCTCGAGGCCAAACGCCCACACACAAATCACTTACACAAAAACACACACTTTAATGCACAAACACAATTTGTTCACAAACGCGCTTGTGCACCCGCACATTGAATCTTTAATCTCTGTTCCATTTTCCTGCCTCTCTGGTCCTCTGCCATGACTGCAGCGTTCCCTAGGAGGCAGATCTTTTCACAGTTTAGCATGGCCTTGGCCTCATGTAGCTCTCTTCCCTCAGCTGTGATCCCTCCCATGACAGTCCTATTCACTTCCTATTCCTCCAGCCCTTCATCCCTCCGCTCCCTCCCTCCGGCCTGGCTTCACCAAAACAGTTTTACTGGGTCTACTCACCACTACAGTGGCTGTCTCCAAGCCCAGGGAGCCCCAGCTTAGGAAGAGAGCCAGCCACGCCAGCACAGTCATCCTGTGGGGGGAACAGCACAAACTCTTCAGCCAAGAGAACACCCTGACCATCAATCCAGTGTTGTATGGTCTGTGTCTAAAGATATAAGAGTGTGTGCGCCGCGTGCGTGCGTGCGTGCGTGCGTGCGTGCGTGTGTGCATACTCACAGGATGAGCAGCCAGCGGGCTTGCTTGGCCAGTCCCAGCAGAATGAACAGACACACTATGAGGTCAAGCAGCAGCAACAACACGTATGATAGCCACCTAGTGTAACAAAGAAACACAACATAAAGCAAATGCCATGACATAAAAAATGTTTTAAATGTTAAGTGTGCAAGGTTAGTCTTGACCTTAAAACAAAAAAATCTTCTAAAAAGTTAGTTTTTGGGCTTTTTCCACCTTTAATTTTGACAGGACAGCTAGGTTAAAAAGGGGAGAGAGAGGGGGAAGACATGCAGTAAATCGTCACAGGTCAGATTCAAACCCTGGACCTCTGCGTTGAGGAACAAACCTCTCAGTATATGTGCGCATGTTATGCTGTTTTAACCCACAGGGGATACTACACTGCAGCCAGAAATGTTGCTGCTTTAAAAAGAAAAAAACTGTGGTTAGTACACTGTATGCTTATGGATACGAGCTAAAATGTCTACTGGCTCCTTTCCTTTTTCAGTTGCAATTTCAAGCTTGGCACCTTTTTTTAAAGCTTATTAGTTTTGATTATGTCATCTTAGCCAGTGTGTTTTTGGTGATGTGTGAAATATCCAGCGTTCCTTTCATCACATTCAGATTTTTGATGACTTGATGTGGGATTAAAACTTGCTATCTTTGTCCACCGTTCCAAGAATTAAAACTCCTGAGTCTAATAAGATTATTTTGTTAACACTACTGATCTGGAATATGCATCAATGTCACTATTAAAGAGAAATGAGACATTCACTCAATGTCTGCCTGTGGTCAGCTTGAATAGCTTTGTTTGCTTTTTAAGATAAGGCACCAGACTGCAAAGATTCCATTGTATGAGATCAGGTGGTTAGAATGAGGTTGAACCTTACTTCACCTCTCACTGTTTAAAGGGAGGAATACATTACATTGCCTGTGTTTGCTGTGTGTGGTTAGTCTATGTCTAGAGTACTTTCATGTTGTTATTATTATGGAATATGGAATATAAAAGCATCCCATCATTATGAGTCAGAACATTTGGTCATTTAAAAAAAATAAAGTTTCCATTGCATTGCCCTTAACAAATCCAGGATCGGAGAGTTTCCTCAGCCTCTCACACTCAGAACACGGGTGTGTTGATAAACACTGACACACAATATACCATTGTGAAATTGATCCAGATGGTTTATGTACATGCTCCTCCTAAGCTAATAAAAAGGATTGATTGTATTTTACCTACTGATACTTCTGCTGAACAAGTTGTAAAAGGCATATTTGTGACTATCTAAGTATAACACATATATATCAATATATATGTTTAAGGCCACAATGTTAAACTACTGGATTGGAAAACTGACAGATCAGTTTTAGTGGATAGTGAGTTTTGTAAATGGGAAGAACAAGAAACCAGACTGTTTTATAAAAGAATGGAGTTACGCCATTTAATTTATTTGAAACTGCTAAACTGCTTCAGAGGAATGGCTATTTCTTGCACAATTACTGAGAGGAACAAATACATTTATGAGCAAAACTATCAGAGGACAGATTGTAAGCAAATAAAAAAAACATAAACAGCTACCAATCAAGGCAAACTGGGAGAAAGTTTAAGCTTATTTCCCAGAAAGTTGACTATCGCTGCCAATGTTTACTGTTGGTGGTGTGGCGGTAGACATAATTTTCTGGGGGATTTCTGAGTCTGAGCATAAAACAAACATTTAGGGAAATATGTGTTTCTTTTTAAATGTAGTTACCGAAAACTAGTTTCATTGATAGACAAGTTTAAATATTGATAAATAAAATCAAATCTTGTTGAATCTGAAGAACACTTTATTTTACGGGTCAGTTTTTCTAGGAAGTTCCCTGGGAAAAAATTTATAGTTTGTTACTAATAATAGGGACATTTGTTTTTACGTTTGAAAAGAGTGCTCCATTTAAAGCCAAGAAAATATTGCAATAATCATTCCTTATTCATTTATAACTGAAAACTTTGTTCATAAAAGGCATGTTGATTTGTGTGCTTGCTGTTGACAACTTTGACATTTTTGCATGTTCAGGTGATGAATGCAATACTGTATTTTCCTTCCAGTTTGAGCAAAATGATGTAGTTCTTGCCAGGGAACTATTTTAAATGTTGTTTTTAATTATTTGAAAAATTACAGACCAATAAAAAAGTGTTACCTAACTTGCAGCTGAATTTTTTTTTTTATTGAATTGGCCTTGAATTGGATTGTGTCATACAGAAATATATGTTTATCATGTTTGGATTGGATTGTGGGCCATCTATCTACTGTAGATATTTTCTGAATCATCTGAAATACACACACCCCTAATATGCATATGGAAACATATCTGGACAGCATTTATTATCATTGACTAATAATAATAATCCAAAAAAATAAATTTATTTCCAGCCTGTATTTGATCCAAATTAAACATATAACAGATCTGGACTGCAGCCTCACCTGTAGTCCTCATTGGCCATCAGCGTGTTGGCAGCCCAGCCAGGTGAGAAGGGGCTGGGCATCAAACCACTGGTAGGAACCACTGTAGGGGCCACAGAAGGAGGTACTGGGGTTAGAGGAATGATGGACGCCCCGCTGATACTGTCATTCCCTAGGCCTGCGTCCACACTGGCCCGAGCCATGGAGATGGAGGACAGGAGGTTGATCACGTTCTCAGATAACCTCCGGCAGTTCCGCGTCGACACCAAGAATGGTTTACTGCCGGTAAAGAGCTCCTCCATTGAGGTTAGGGGGCCAGAGACAGACAGCTGCAGCCCAGAAATTGTGTCTGAAATCTTGGAGAGGGAGGAAGGAAGAATGTGAGGGAACTTACTGTAAGTGGGACGGAA
The DNA here is from genome assembly GCF_031162955.1 of Sander vitreus. Classification (NCBI taxonomy): domain Eukaryota; kingdom Metazoa; phylum Chordata; class Actinopteri; order Perciformes; family Percidae; genus Sander; species Sander vitreus. The sequence continues at coordinate 13,304,847 of NC_135860.1, forward strand.
ACCACAAAACGGAGATGATGATGATTTTGGTTATGAGATAAAGAACTGAAGATTGTGGGCATCTGGTGTCTCAGCTGGCTAATGCATGTCCCTCACAATCTATAACACAAGTTAAAAATCAGGGGGTAAATCCTTCACTTTTACTCCTACTTACCTAAAGTGATTCATCTAATTTCCTTTGATATGAAAATACTTTTAAATATACAACACCTCAAGGTCTCTTAAGTTGATTAAGAGGAGATGGTAGATGGCTGCAGTACAGAGACAGACACATTCCTTTTGTATGAATCATGATGAATAATTTGTTATCTGTTTCATTCAGAATATAGCCGTTTTAAGCCTATTGTGTTTGCAGCTGCTGCTTTTTTGTAAAGCTTCTTTCTTGTTATCTGATATCTCTATTACATACCCATACATACATTTCTGTATTTTACATAAATGTACACAACTAAGTGTATAGCCTTAGTTTTCATTTGTTTAGCTTTAGTCCATGCTTATTATATGATTTATCCTATATACCTCGTCTACCTTGCCTGCGTCCAGACCTCAGAATCTGCCCACTCTACGAGTGTAACAAGTTGACAGTTCTGTCTGATCTCAGGCAATCATCTACCAGCAGCGGGACGTCTTTCCTTCTCCAGTTAGGTTTTCTTTTGCTTTCCATTTCCTGTTATTTCATTTTTCTATTTTGTCAAATACTATATATATATATATCATTTTTTATATATCTTTAGATTTTTGTTAATTCCACAAGTCAATGGCTCCTGGTGATTTCACACATGTAAAATGACATTTGAGAAAATCGAAATTTCAGATGTTTTTCAATCAATCAATCAATCAAAATCTATTTATATAGCACGTTACAGCAACCAGCAGGTATCCAAAGTGCTTAACATCAGAAATAGTTTTTGCTGAAATAATAATAAGATAAGATATATACTGGACAAATAAAGATTTGTCCATTTCAAAAATAAATTACTGTATATTTCTAATAACGTGTACTACATGTTTATATTACATTTTTGCATATGTCAAAACAGAACAGAAACAGAAAAGAATCACTGTATTAAAAACCCTGTTTAATATGTCACAAATTCCTTACAGTATATGCAGGGAAGTCATGTGTGCATTTTTCTCTGTTTAAGTTCAATATTCATTTGAAAATCTGCATAGCTAGACAGAACTAAAATAGCTGACTTCTTTATCACTGAGCGACAGAGTGTGAGAGAATAGGCTCATTTTATCTACCTTAATATTGACGTTAGTTCATATATGTCACATATTTTAAAGCAATGCTCCTTGTTTTGTTTAGTTTGTCAAAACACAATCTTCTAATAGATATCAATGGGTCTGTTTAGAGCTGAAAATGTGTCTGTGTGTTGTGTGGGCACGAGGGGGCTTCCATGAAAAATCAACCACTATGAAGAGATGCCTTTGTTTAAAACAGTTAGGGAAGCCCTGGGGTAAATATTCCGGCTGAGACTAAACTCTCCAGTGGGAGTACATTTCTTGAGAAATGTGTCTTATTATTCACGTTTAGCAAATAAATGCTTGTATTAAATATTATCAATAAAGAAAAGGTAATGCCTGCACACTTAACTTCATGCCACAAAAGTTTAATAATGACAATGTATCGATTGGGTCTGCGTCAGATCAAAATGTTTGAAAAGTGGAAACCACATCCATATTTACACGTCATGCGCACCAATAGGCTGACAAGCTCTATGATGGAAAGTACTTTCGATGTACTTTATTGAATTGTTAATTGTCAATTGTTTTTGGATGTTTTGTCACCCTGGGCGTTGTGGATGAACCACACCTGCCATCATAGAGCTCGTCAGCTGGCTGGTTTGCGTGATATATAAATATGGGTGTGGTTTCCATTTGGCAAACATTTTGACCTGAAGAAAATCCAAGTCGGATCGACACGTTCTCATTATTAAACTTTTGTGGCATGGAGTAAGTGTGCAGGCGTTACTTTTTCTTCATTGATGTTGTTTTGTAATAGCCTTGCATCACGTGATGTGCGTATTAATACTTTCTTTCAACATATATTAAATATTATTTAATAATAATTATTATATTATAAATATTATTCTGTCCGGTGTCTGCATGCCTATTCCCTCTCCCTTACTCTCTCTCAGTCTCTTCCCACTGTGTTTAATGCAATTGCTTTATGAGTGTCAGAGCAGATATCCCGCTCTAATTTTAATAATTGATATGTTAGTTTCTTTGATATGAATGGATATGAGCTGAAGTGATTATCTCATGTGTTTTCCCCCACTCATTCAAGTATTCATTATTTATATTACTGTAGTTCTCATGACCTGTATATTCTACAGTAGAAGGAGGACATTTAGCAGTCTGACACATAAACCACTCTGACTCCAGGGAAATCGATAAAAACACAAGTTTGTAGCTCATTTTCTCTTTCTCACTGCAGACCACATGTGAGCATGAGTGCATGAGAGTGCGCACACACACACACACACACACACACACACACACACACACACACACACACACACACACACACAAGCAGGTTAGATATTCTGCATGACAGTTTGCTTGCAAACTTGCAGCACTCACCAGCAGATCGATGGAAGCTAGCGTATAATTGGCTGTGAGAAGAGACGAGGTCAACTGATACATCCCATCATTAGCCTCGCTGTTGCCATAGAAACCGATGCCTATGGCAACACTGCAAAGGGAGAAAAAAAGGAAATATGTGTGAGGGTGTATATATGTGTGTGTATGTGTGTGTGTGTGTGTGTGTGTGTGTGTGTGTGTGTGTGTGTGTGTGTGTGTGTGTGTGTGTGTGTGAGAGAGAGAGAGAGAGAGATGGGGGAATAGTAAAACAGATAGCAGAGGCATAAATGTAATGTTTAATTTAGTGTGTATGTACATGTTAAATGAATGTGACACAAGGAGATAGAGCTGGAGAGGATGGGATATGTGTGCGCTGGATGAGCATACCAACAGTGGAGCGCCGGGGAAGGAATAAACAGATGATGGAAAAAAAGCTGACTCTTAGCTTAACAGTTAAGCTTCAGCAAGGAAATATTCAAAATGGTAAACAGCGACATGTTTACATATCTTTCCGTTATTCAAATATTCAGATTAAGGCTCGGGACAGATGTTCCGTCAAATCCCCTCAAACCCAAGAGGAATGGTATGACCCAATCTCCCACAAAGTATGTGACCCAGATTAGAAAGCAGGGGGGAAAGGAAAAGGAGTAGTGTGTCTGAGTCTGTGTGCTTTGCATTTCTCGCTGCCAAATGTGAACGCTGCCTAATGCAGCTGCATTTCAAATGACTGTTTTTGTACCTATGACAAAAAGGCCACCATCTGGGGGAAACATGGTCACATGAAATATTTTCAAGAGGTAAACTGCTACATTATTTTTTTCATCCAGTCTAGCACAGAAAGCTCCTGTATCGAGCATCAGAGGAAAGGACTACTTATCATTAACATTACGGTCCATAAGGGGGAGACACGAACCACATCAACCCACAGTCTGTATATGACGACATCATTATGACAGCTGAGATCAGATCCCTGGTACATTATGTTCTGTGATATAACAATACAGTCTTGGTGCATATAAACGGACTGGAATATAATAACAAGCACTGCTGAAGCATTCAATTGCACTAGCACTGTATTACAGCACACATCTGGGCATGTAGCTTCAGATTTAAAAGGTCTGATGGGCAGCCAAGCTTTTTTGTCAGTGACTTTCACTTCACAAGAGCGTCTTGGACAGATGTCAAGCAGCATTTCAGGTCCATGCAGAGACAGTATACTGACTTGATGACTGCATGGTCACCAGATCTGAGGGGAACACCCATGGGTAAATGACTACTGTACTGAAGGTGAGCAAGCTGAGATCATCCTCTCTCTCTCTCTCTCTCTCTCTCTCTCTCTCTCTCTCTCTCTCTCTCTCACACACACACACACACACACACACACACACACACACACACACACACACACACACACACACACACACACACGTCATAGGCCTGTGGTTGATAAACAGCAACTTAACGTGACCATCAGCTGTCATCCAGGCCTCCTTTCCTCTCCAGTGATCATTGGTGACTGTGTGAGAGACTAAAAAGCACATGACGATGGAGAGGGTGATAGCTTGTGATTCACAGCCTTATTGCTGTTCCACCTAAAAGAACTGTGCTTAAGTAAAATGTTGAGGTAATTGTACTTTGCTTGAGCATTTCTAGCTTTTAGTTACTTTATACTTCAACTCCACTACATTTGCACACACAAAAAACATTAACTTGCGGCCCCTTTCACATATCTATGAGTTGTTAGCACCACCAAGGAACGATTTACCCGTTAAACTTGTTAGATAGTTCAACATTTTGGGAAATAAGCTTATTTTCTTTTTTTGCAGAGAGTACGATGAAAAGATTGATACCACTCTTGTGTCTGTACAGTAAATATGAAGGTACAGCCAGCAGCAGATTAGTTTAGCATAAAGATTGTAAACGGGGACAGAGTTACGCTATCAATCTTTTCATTTAACTTGCAGCAAGAAAGCAAATAAGCTTATTTCCCCCAAAATATAAACTATTCCTTTAAACAATGCAAAATTAAATAATCCTATATTTCACAAAAGAAAAAAAAGTCCAAAAAAGTGATACAAATTTGAGTATGAAAACTTAGTTTTCTACTTTTTACTTTAGGTTTTTCATCATCATCAGTCAGCAAAGTGTACTTTAAGTATCAAAGTAATTGTGACATTGTGATATATGTATTATTGTATCATTATTACTGGATTTTTTTATTAGGGATTAATGACATTTTATTGTTGTCACTGGTTGAGGTGCAGCTAATTGATTGCTTTGAATTCTGCTGGGTGGTTGCATCATATCTTATGAGCTTGACAAATCTATAAAGTAACCAGTACTTAGTTACTACTATGAACTAATACTTTATGGTTTGCTGATTATGTACTCCTACTTAAGTAAGATTATAAAGAGCTCTGTGGTTGATAATGACGCCTTCTTACCAGCACAGCGTGACAGCCGCCACCGCCACCCACGTGACACAACAGATGCCCCGCCCCTTCTTCCCGCTGTAACCGTGACCTGTGCTGGCATCTTCATCCTCCTCCTCCTCCTCTGATCCCTCGCTCCGGTCACCACGGTGACAGCAACAGTAGTGTATGAGGAAGGAGAGGACTATCAAGAGGGAGATGACAAGAGCGATGGCCGATAAACTGGACAAAACCAGCAGAGTCTGAAAAAAAGGGAGATGAGGAAAAGAAAGGATGAGTCAGTGAATGAGAAAAATGGCACTTCAATTCCAAGTGGCCAAGAGAAATTTGAGAAAATTCCAACTAATGCTGTTAAATTCCATAGCTTTGTCATATTGTCCCGCCCCCATTAAGCACCAGGAGATGGTGATTAAAAACATATACAGTAAGAAGATAAATTGTGTGAAGGAAAGGATAAAGGATACAGATACACGCTGCTTGCAAACATACATTGACAAAGATGGAAATATAACGCAATAATTTGAGGTGATTTTTGACCATTTATACTTAGTTAAAGGCTTTAACCCGTGAATCCCTGATCTGCACCATAGTGAATATTAATGTCACTAAGCCATATCAGACTTTGCTTTTGATCAGGCTTCATGTTGTAAAGTCAACATTACTGAAATGCATTTTGCTTCAACACATATATCTACAGTATTATCCTTCATCCATCTGCCCGTCTGTCACTCCCCATTCCTCCACCTTCTCTCTATCTTACCTCCTGCTCTCCGAAGCCCCTCCTCATCGCTCCACTCTACCCAACCCTCTTTCCCCACGCTCTCCCTCGCTTTCTATCCCCCACTCTCCCCTCTCTTTCTTTCTATCCACACCACTGAATCTCTATTAATAATCTGTGACCTACTTAAATACATCCACTGCCACTCTCTCACTCCCACTCTCACTCTCTCTATTTCTCTCTCTCTGCCTGGTCTTCTGTTAAGCAACCTCCTTGCATTACTCATTCCCTCTCTCATTCTCTCTCTCCGAGCACTTTCAGTCTCTTTTGTCTTTCTGTTCTGCAGGATATTTTGCGTCCCCCCTCTCTTTTTGTACCGCAGAGAAGTCACAAACACGCACTGTGAGACACTGCTGGCTGGAGCGTTTTGTGTAAGAGCCTGTTGGAGGAGAAGAAGGATGAAACCTTGCGTTTCGCAGCAGAAACTGCACAGTTAGAACTACACAGACAAAAGCAGCTGTGGAAACCTGCAAGAGGGCTCACACAATGTTGAAGCTCATGCACCTGAAACTAAATTGCATAAAATATCTGCATCTACAGAGGCAGAGGTGCAAGAGACAATTTAGAAGAGAATTGCAACATCTAAAGCAAGGTAGAAAATGAAAAAAGATTAGATGAGCTAAGTGGTTCTTGCAGGGGTCTAGTGTAATCTTACCACCAATAATTAGGTCAATGAGTTGGCATGAAAAAATGTTTAAGGGACTGTAAATGTAATCATTGTAGCGCTGCAGACTGCTGTAACATTCAGGGATCTATGGAGCAATTTAAAGTGTGATGTAGAGCAAATTGTCCATCATCCAGTCAATTAATTGTAGTACAATGTACCTGTACAGTTATAACTATAAATAAAGCAACAGGGCTGTAAGTATTATGCAACGTGGCGCCTCAGATTGGACAGTTACTGTACAGCATGTGGTGTGGCAGCCAGGTGTCTGTTACCTGTTGGTACTCCCAGCTGTCGGGGACAAAGATGTTGTCCTTCATCTGCATGGTGAGGTCCAGCCGGGGGAGGGCGTGACACACTCTCACCCACAGTGAAGGGGTATAGCTGGGCACTGTTGTCATGGCAGCCATTTTCAACTGTGCCGGGTCCCCCTCCTCCACCCTGCGGGATGGAGAGAGAAGAAGGAATGGTCAGAGCAACCGGGATGTGAAGTAAGAGCAGAGGAGAGGGAAAGGGGTGAAGGACTTCCTGAGCTGAGAGGACAGCGAGGACACCGCGAACTCAGTGGTCAAAGTGTCAGCCATAGAAACATGCTCTTGAGAGTGTAAATATGTGTACAAACCTCACTCAGAGCAGAGGCTGAAGTAAGTGTGGTGTTCTTTTGCTTTACCTGTACTTCAGAGTTTGGCTTCACTGGTCTTAGATCAGTTCCTCATGGCACCATGAATGAACAAAGCTAAGTTGTTATCAGCTTTACCTGTCAGAATCTTCACTTAAATATTTTTGAAACAGAAAACAGCCGTCTTTTGTTGAGGAGCATGTGATGTGCTCAGAGTTCAAACAATTTGTCAATTCATTAATTAATTAGTCAAGTGGCCGACAGAAAATTCATCTTCAGCAATTTTGGTAATCGTTTGATTAAGTCATTTGATCAAGCAAAAATGTTGCTGTTTCAAGCATTTCAAATATTTGTATAAAATAGGGCTGTCAATCGATTAAAAAATGTAATCTAATTAATTACATACTCTGTGATTAATTAATCGAAATTAATCACATACAGAATTAACGGTGCCTGAACCGATACTTTTTAAGAAAGTTTAAAAAAAAAAAGAGAAGGGTACTAAACAACAGTCGGCGACATTAAAGAACAGCTTGTTTATTGCTAAGGTCATATGGTCAAAATGAAATGATTTAATAATAATGTAATAATTATAACAATAACTTATTTCACTAGTAAATTGCTGTTGAACGACAAAAACAACAACCAGATGGGAAAAGGACATTTAATGGATTTCAATAACTTCGAATGCACCACGAGGCTGTAGTTTACCAGTTTCATTGAACGCACCGTCTGTGTTGTTTCTCCGACGGCAGCTGCAGATTGTTAATCCCGGTGTTGAATCCTCTACAGTGAAACACAGTCAAACTTTACACCGTTTAGCGTTAGCTGTCAGCATTTTAACCGTGTTTAATCCAGCTACTAGCTAGCGGTAGGCTAACGTTAGCTGCTGTCGAGTATAGTGTTAACTAGCGTCACGTGCAGCGGTGTTTGTGTTTCAGAGCATCAGAGAGAAGTGCAGACATATCAGTGGCACCAGATTTCGGTAGCCAGGGTTGGCAGGAAGAAGATTTTTACAAGTAAATGTTCCAATCAATGATCCAGGCAGCGCATTCTCGTCTCCCTCCTTCATTTTACAGTCCAATGGTGGCTAGAACGGCTAGAACGTCAATATGGAATGGATTAATAAAAAATGAACGCGTTATTTTGACAGCCCTAGTATAAAACTATTATTTAAGTATATAATAGTTTTATATAATCCTAAATTAAATATATTTGGGTTTTGGACTGTTGGTTGGACAAAAAAAACTTTTTTTGATGGCATTTTTCTTTTCTTGTGATGGCATTTTTTAAACTATTTTTGAAATTTCATCAGTCTGGCATTGCCAGACTAAGTCACAAATGAGCAAATGAAACATGCGCTTGCAGATTGATCTGGTTTCCAGGTTAACAATTCATAGCACATATGATAAATCAAAAATGATCAACCAATTAAATGATAATAATTGTCAGTAGCAGCCGGCAACACAAGATTACATGACTATATATAACAAATGGCTATTGTTCACAGACCTCTCTCTTAACCTTATGAAAAGGGTTATCTGCTAGAGGAAGAGCATGGATTATATAGGGGTATATGTTGTCTTTGAAGAAGTCTTCCTGGCAGAGTATATGCAGGAGAAGAATATTGTATGAGGTACCATGAGGACCATTAAACAAAGAATGATATATTTGACTGCATCATCAACCACTGCTTACTAAAGCTGGCCAAGGGGGAGAAAGTAGGGTAAATACAAGGGGTAAATCCGTTTAGCCAAAACATACACTGGAATCCTTATTACAATGACAGAGCAGAGGGGGGAACAGAGGGCGAGACAAGAGCCTGGTTGGCCTCTGATATCGGCTGCCCAGATTAAGAGACCATCAGAGCTTTACTGTTTAAGAAAGGAGCATTTTAAGACAGCTCAAGAGAGGAGAGCACAGAGAGAAGCGTTCACAACAACAGCACTGATTCTTAAATACAAAGGGTTATACAGCTTCGCTCACTGCTGATATTACAGACAGATACATTAACGTCAGATAGATTCTGAATTAAAGGCCTTTATTGTCTTTTAATGTAGCTGTTATTTATTCAATACAACTCTCAATCAGCCCTGCTGAGGCTTTTTACTGTCCCTATTGATTCATGCATAATTGTGTTAAATACTATGCCTGATAAAAAAGTTTAGATTTTGCCACATGTCACATTCAATGCCAGACAATTTCCTATTCAGATTTTGGGCGTTTATGGCTCAGAACAAGTTTGCTCATAGGCCAGACAGGGCTGCAGTAAGCCCATTACAATAAGCCTGTTCACCTTAATGGTTCCAGCAGCCCAACTGTCACAAATCAAATCATTGCCAAACTCCATTTCCCTTATTAAAATGACGCTGAACATAATGGTTCACACATGCTGCGAGAGTTGCATCCATCCACCGCACATCAGCAGTGTAAACAGACTGTGTGGTGTTATTTTTATGCATTCCTTCATGACCATTTATCTTGAGTGAGTTCATTAGATTAGATGTTGTATAGGAGCTGTGAGGCAGGTCTATGAGGTGCATTTATCAGACTTGGAGACAATAAAAGCTTTTTAAGAGGCATAATAATCAAGTGAGGGAATAATTCCACAATCAAAGGAGAATCATTCTACCTGTCACCACCAACACCAATAAAGTGGGTCAATATAGAAAAGCATTTCCTTCGATGGATGACAATATTGCACTAATGATTTTCACAGAGGTGTGTGGCAGATAATGGTCACAGTCCTCTGGAGCAGCAGTTACTCATCAGTTGTCACAGATAGGAAGCTTCAATTTGACGTGATGTCTCCTGCCAGCTTGTTATCATGCCTGTAACCATTGCATAACTGAAGCCACATAAATGTGATTTTTAGTTCAGTCGGCGGAGAGGAAAAGAAAAAAAGGGAGAGACGAGGAGAAGGATGGCGAAGACTCTCACCCAACCGTGAGCTCTTAAGAAAAAGAAGAAGAAAAAAACAGCCGAATAATTCTGTTGCCTTCAGTCTACACGGAGCTCAGACTGAACAGAGAATGAAATCACTTGTGTGATATGAGAATCCATGATGTCTGAATGTAAAGAAAAGGGCCATTTTGTGAGGCAGCTAATGAGAACAAGGCTGAGGCAGCTCTGTCAGCTGAATTCAGGATCATCTTTAGCACGTAAAATTCATCTCCACCTTTATCTTTTTATGACAATACAACTCTCTTGAGCAGAAGATGTAATTAATGTGGTCCTTGTGCTGTTGAAATGATGCACATTTCCAATTTGCCTCATAAAATCTTTTAGAATTCACATTAGAGCCTGAGTGGTCGTCTAACAGCCTCTCAACAACAACCTTAACGAGTGTAATTTATGAGTAAGCATTACAGTCTCACGACACACTTCATCAGCCAGGAGAAATTTCAATAACATCTTTATGAAGGTTGCAAAGTTTATCTTTATCTACTGACGTGAAGCGACAAGGAAAAGAAGAATATTCTCTATTAAAATTAAATTTCCACTTTACATTTATCTATAAAATGAATGCTCAGCTCTGCAACAATGAACCTTCAAAGTGAGTGCAGCTGACCAAAGGTAAGTGAGTGCAGCTCATAGTCAGTAAGTCAGAGCGAATCAGTGCTTTGATGTGTGCAAGAGTCCAGCATGACAAGTTGATGGTGACAAAATGCTTCTACACTAGTGACCGAACTGACAAACCAATGCAGAACAAAATGCATTACATTATTAACACATTATATTGCAGATTGAAACAAATAGTCCAAAAAGCATTTAGAGGAAATATGAGACAAATTAAACTATTGCTGGGTGGAGAATAATTGGATGCAAGTGAACTATTACAGCATCTTATTCTACAAATATGAGAAAATTCATCTATTAGGTGTGATAGTTGAAAAGATAAGAATGAATCCATTTAGGCAATATGGTGTACTGGTTTCATGGACATCCATTAAGCATATTTGTAAAGATAAGCAGGGATCCAAATTAGCAATATATTGTAATGTGCATATACATCATATTTTCACTTGATCTTTTCCACCATATCAACAATTAAGCCATAATCGACAGGAGAGAGAGAGAGAACAGTCTCTTACCTCTCTCGGTTGTGTCGGGAGGTTCTCTCTCCTCTCCTCTTCTCTTCTCTTTGCCGGTGTCCGTAAAATATTTACCCACTCAAAGAGGTATACTGCCAGCCTTCAACGCTTGATGCACTTGAAAAAACATCCTGAAAAAAAGGCTTGGAGACATGCCAAAAATATGTCAAAATGGGAAAAAAGAAGGGGAAAAATTTGCCAATAATTCTTGCAGTTATTGAAATATTAAATAGCCAATAATTGTATGGTTGTCTGGTGACAGTGGAGAGGTGCTTGTGTTGATGGATGAGAGGAGCACTCAGTGAGAGTGAGTGAGTGAGAGAGACAGAGAGAGAGAGACAGAGAGAGAGAGAGAGTGTGTGTGAATGAGAGAGAGAGGGATTAAGATTGAGGAGACACCCCTAAGAGACCCTTTATCGTTGCATTGTAGCCCATCGTAGCTTAACGATTAAGCCAAGTGACTTCTCAACACAGCAGCAACACGATATTGCCCATAGATAATTAATCTGTTAACAGGGATTAGCAGGGTCTAACCCCTCACTCACTTAATACTGAGGCACACTGCTAATGCCGACCCCCACCAAACATTCATGCACACTCCCATCAACCTGATCAATCTCCGTCCAGACTACCACACTGAACCCTGACCAGATTACTGAAAGAGTAAAAATGCAGCCAACTGTGTGCGCTAAATCATAGTGAAAGGAGATGTTAAAAAAATTCACTCACATGTTGGATGCAAGATAGTGAACTCCTGCCTATGAAAGCACTGTTAAGGCTGCAAAGTGTCGAGAGCTAATGTGAGGTAGAGATGCGCATAGAATTAGAGTAAGAGAAGCGAATAAGCACACATAGATTAATATGGGGAGCGGGAGATGCAGGGAAAGGCAACATAAAATACTGTTGAGAAAAAAAAAGTGGGTTCCCAGGGAGTGATGCTGAGAGAAAGAGGAGGGAGGGTGAGAGATGTAGTGAACAATGAATAGAGAGGGGTGGAAAGCAACATGCAATGGATTTCTTAGGCAAAACCAGCTTTCAGTGGAGGCTGCAGAGCAGCATCAACACTGATTCAGTGACGAGGACGCAGAGGAGAACATGATAGAAGTGATGAGAGCGTGCTGATAAAGATGCTCTATGGGTGATTTGACTGAGAAATGCATTGGAGATATAATGGTAAAACACAAGAGTAAAAAGAGTACGGTGTTTGTCTGCCATTGGAGAAAGGGGGGCAGAGGCAAATGAGCAAAGAGGGAGGGGGCGGCGTTAGTTTTTCTGTGTCACTGAAAGAGAGTGGGGGAAGGGAGGCAGGGAGATAATGCGAATGAGAGAGCAAACAGTAGAGAGCCAGAGAGCATACTCACTGACTCATATAGCTTATGTATAGAGTATATATGTGTGTGTGTGTGTGTGTGTGTGTGTGTGTGTGTGTGTGTGTGTGTGTGAAAGAAGACAGAAAATTATATTATGTATGCAAGAGTTGTTCAGGAAGCGTTCTCCGCGTGTCTGTATGTTAAACTACAGCAACAGTACCGTATCCAGGCCATCCATCACTGCACTGATAAAATATCACCACTCACAGGATTTAAAATAACCAATTCAATATTTAATGTCCTTCACAATCGAGTGGTTATAATTCATTGTAAAAGGCATACAAAGTCATCGTTCACCATCCATACAATATTCATATAACATATATATTATAGGCTGCAGAGTAAAACTACTTTGGTTAATTCATTTCAGTAAAGAAAACATCATATTTTCCCTCATAAACTATTTGTGCCTCATACATAACATAAGCCTTTATGGCAGGGGCAGCCTTTATGGCAAGCGAGAACTTGGCCCTGAACACCTCATTTTGCCCACCAGATAATAATTAGAGGGAAAGAAAATTGCTTTCTACTTAAGTCATGTTATGTTTGTTTTTTTTAAGATTATTTTTGGGGGTTTTCCCTTTATTACAGTGACAGTGGATAAACAGGAAAGGGGGAGAGAGATGGGGGATGACACGCAGCAAAGGGCCGCTGCAGGATTCAGCCAACATGGGGCGCACGCTCTTACTGGGTGAGCTAGAGGCCGCCCCATGTTATGTTTTAAGAAAGTAACTATTCTACTCTGCATCCTGTGAGTAATGACTCAAAGCTGATTAAAAACCCTTCACAACTACTTCCATTTGTCCCCTTCAGGGCCTGAAGGCAGATTTGACTATGAACTATGTACAGTACAGTTCTTCATGATTCATACTGTGGGTTCCATTTTGACTATGTCTGCAACTAATATTATTGTGTATAGCAATGAATCTGATTAGTCTCTCAATTAAATTATTAATTTTGATCAATACAATTTTAGAAAATTGTAACGAAAAAAAAGGAAATGTCCAAGGTGATGTCTTCAAATTGTCTGTTTAGTAACCAACAGTCAAACAAAAATGTTCATGTTACTTCAACATCAGCATCAGCATGTCAGTAGAGAATAGAGAAGCTAGAACTAGGGCATTTGGGGCATTTTGCTTGACTTCAATTAAATAAACCAAAATGGTTGCCAAGTAATTTTCTGTTAATCCACTGATCGATTAATTGACTTATCATTTTAGTTTTATTTGGCACTTGTGGGCTTTATAGTGTATTTACAATTTTGATCAACTAAAGCCAACAAATAAAAAGACTGCTAAAACTTTGCATTGAAACATGAAAAGTGTATTGAAAGAACAATGAATATGAAAAAAATGTATATCTGTTTTTAGGCTTTATATTCTTCTGTTCAGGCAGGCAAAGTGTGCTTTTAGCAAGCTCTGGATGTATTATATCAGCTTGCATTATAAATCCCCTATATTATTATTCTGTGTGTACATTCATTTCTCATCTTGAAATATCAATAGGACATATAACATACGCCAGATTAAATTGCATTCATTGAGGAAAATAAATGTATTTTTAATCATATTATAATTTAAGTGTAGTGGACTTTTGCATCTTAATAATGTTTTACTATAATTAAACATAGTGTTTGTTGATGTGCTAAGTTAATTTCACTCCCTTTAGGCCTTTATATAACCCGTGTCCTCTGGTCAAATTTGACCCGTTTTCAAAAAGTTTCTATATCAGAAATTTGGGTTTCTTTCAACCAAATTTTCAAAAGAAATAACGTGGATGGCTCCCTACAACGCTCTTCACAAGTTTTATTCAATTTCATAGCATTTGAATTTTATTTTTATAAAAGAACGTTGAAAAAAGTGACAAAAATGTTGGGAAAAGCTTCAAAAACGTGGGGAAAAAACACACAAAAAACGTCAAAAGGTGCAGAAAAAACGTTGGGGAAAAGTGACAAAAACGTTGAACAAAGTGAAAAAAACATCGGTGGAAAAGCAACAAAAGTGTCAAAAAAGACGTCCAAAACGTTGAAAAAAGTCTACATTTTGACCCAGAAAAACTAAAAGGTGCATGGTTGACGGGAAGACAACACAAGGGTTAAAAGTGTATCTTATCTGAATTAAGTTAAAAACTTAAAACGCAGACATTACATTTGGTCGATGAGGTCACATGGCTAGTGCAAATCTCAGAGGTATTGTACCCATTGTATTAACATACATGTATGTACTGTAGTGTGTGCATGTGAAATGCCCCACTCTTCTATTATCGAAGATTTACTGTGCACACGGTCTGATAAAAACCATCTACTTTGGAAACTCCCATGGCACAAAGGTGTAAGGTGTTTACTGGCAGACGGCCAAAATTTAAACCCTTGCCCACCTTTAGGTCCCCCACCCCTTCAAAAATCCTGTCTACCTCAATGCCCTCTACCTTGGCCAGTGTGAGGTGGTAGCGCGGATTGTAGGAGTCCTTGTGGAGAAAGCCCTCCTCCCTGTAGGCCTCCAGCAAGCCACTGTTGAGCTGCTGGAGGTGAAGCTGAGGCTGGGGGCTCAGGAACAGCACCTTCCCATTGAAATGTTTCAGCCTCACAGGGAAGGTCAGAGACACCGGCGGGTTACGATCCAAATGGGCGAACCGTCGCAGGATCTCCCCAGCAGCGGCTACCTCAGCTGGGCCGGGCAAATTCAGGAGGCACATGGTGACATGGAGGCTGGGGACAGTCTGCCAGTGAGGGGCAGAGGAGGGCAGAAGGGAGGTGATCTCCTCCTTCAGCTGCTGGAAACAGGAGAGGATAGCCGGAGTGTTGGCCTTGAAGGTGATGAAGTGCGTGGGTCGTTTTTTAGGGGGGCGACCAACACCACGCTTCTCATCTCTCTGCTCCAGAGGTGCTGATGGATTATGGCTGATGTTCATGGCTCCGAGGTAACTCTGTGTATAGTAGAGAGGAGAGCATCACTGTTAAACCTGAACTGTAATAGTTGGATAATAAGGTATTTCAGGATGAACTGTGCTGTACAAACCGAAGCATCTTCATTATTTTCCCAGCTTTCTTGCCATTCAGTCTCTTCCGCACCCTCTTTTTTTACGCTTGCGCCCTCTTTTTGGGATAAGGACTTTTGGTTTGTTGTAGCCGTAGGTCTAAAATCAAAACGCGAGTAAAATTACTCAAAAGGGAGGAGAGTATATTGCAAGATTGCTTTCCAAGTAACAAAACATACAATTTCCTAAATGTAAAATGTTATGTCTTAGAAACACAGTAAAATCCAAGTTGTAATCTTATGCCATTGTGATAATTGATTAGTTATCTGTTGTTATATACCAATCATATGTAATGAATGTAAAATAGTAATAATAATGTAAAAAAATATTTTAACGTCTTCAAATGTCTTGTTTTGTCCAACCAACAGTCCAAAACCCAAATGTTTTCAGTTTACTATCATCTATGACAAAGACATTATTATTAATGTATTATTTGATTATCAAAATTGTTGCAAATCCGTTTTCTGTCCATAAACTAATCATTGCAGCTCTATTTTTTTACTTGGAAATACATCACATTGCAAAAGCTAAAGATGATCTAAATTCCGTTTCACTTTGACTAAGTTGGCATTTTGCATTGAGTATAGAGGCTAAGTATACAAAATGTAGACAGTAAAAATACTATTTTGTTGTGTACAGGAGTTATCTGTTCTCAGTTCAATTTAAATAAATAAAAAATGAACATGAACACCAGACCTCATTGCAGCCTCCTCCAAAACACATGCTCCTTGTGATTCCAGTTGTTCCGGAGAAGTTTTTCCTTGACACTTTGGAGCAGGTTGTGTTGAGTCAGGGGTGTGAGTATTAATTTCACTCTGCTTCTCTTCCTCCAGATGTGTGTTCTCAGTATGAGTACACTCGTCTGTTTCACTCTCTTCCTGCCCACGGACAGCAGGTGGCTGATCTTCTGTTATAAGCCTGTCTTGGCCTTCTGTGTTCATTTCTTGTGAAACAAATAGTTAGATTTCGTCAGTGTGAATTCTGTAGTACAGACTTTTGTAAATTTTGTGTATGTCAGTTTGTATCTTGTTGTATGTAAGGTGGGGTAGCAATAAAGGGTCCACTCTTACCCTTTACTTCCTCCTCCTCTCCAAAGGGGGGAGCCAGAGATTGACCGGTGGAGCCAAACACTCTGTCAGTCCTGCTGTGGCGGTCCCAGACGCGGTGCCCTCTGTAGGTGAAGTACTGGATCCTGTGTCTGGGCAGGGCCAGCTCAGAAGAGTAATCACAGTCGCAGGGGTCAGTGTCCCAGTTGAAGTCATTGAAGGGACGCTCCAGCACACCCAGGAAGCGATCCACATAGCCCACTACAAATTCTGATCCATCCGCAGATGGGTCCCACAGGATCCGAGAGATAACGTCATCTGCTGTGCGCATGCGAGGCTTTTTGTTCACCTCTGCGGGAGAGTAAGATATAAAGAAAAGTGTTAAAACACATTAATGTACAGAAAAAGTGGCCTCATGTTGTCATTATCAGATGACATGTGGAGTGACCTTTTGCCTCATATTTTGGCTTTGTTGCTTTGTTCACTTTGTTCTTGTGTTTTTCCATCTTTTCTCCATCTTGTTTGTCACTCTGGTCAGATGAGACAGCCCCTGAATCAGCTATTGATGTGTTACTAAGACAAGAGAGCAACAAGGGTGGAAAAAATATCAGAAGGTACATGTGAAGATGGAAAAAATGCTCTTAGTCTTCACATGCTGAACTTTGAACAGCACCCATATTTAGTCATGATGTGCAATATGAGAAATGATTGACCAATAAAAATAACAAATAACAAATACACACAACACACTTTGCAGATAGAGTTTAGCAATAAGGAAATGGCATTTAGACAACCATCAATCATGTAATGCTAGAAGTTGTGCTACAATGATTTTCAACCGCTTTGTGTTATAGTTATTAAAAAAAATTTAATTATTGTAATTATCATTATTATAATTAAATTGTTGCAGACGTAAATTTTCACACAGAGTGAGGAGCTTGGATTTTGTCCCCCATCGCTTATACTAAAATAGCCCTGATCATATTCACAACATTCAGGCAGCCATCTATTTAATGCTAGCCGCCTTGGTGCTACAATAATTTGCAAACCTATTTAGTGTTGCAGTTACTAAAAATAAATGATGTACATATTTGAAGAATCAAAGTACAAAATGAAAAGTAGGGCTGGGCAATATGGAGAATATAATCACAATATTTTTGACCAGATACCTCAATGTCGATATTGCGACAATATTGTAGGGTTGACAATTTGTGCTTTTACAAAACATTTTCACAATTAGATTTTAGATAAAAAGTCATCTGTAATAAGGATATAATGGCTAAAGTGGTTAAAGGCAAATAATAGAACAGCTAGAACAGTCTGGTAAGTTCAGAAAATTACGTCACTTTACTGTAATGCAGCCTTTAAAACCAGGAAAAGACAACACCTAAGCCATATTACGATATTCGATATCCAGAATCTAAGACAATATCTAGTCTCATATCACGATATCGATATAATATTGATACATTGCCCAGCTCTAATGAAAAGTCATCCTTTATCGTGTTTGTGAGTTTGCCGAAACGGTAAAGTAAGCTGACCTGTGAGAGAAACGACATCTGTGGCCAAAATGACACTTTCCCTTCAGGAAAAATTGGCAAATGTTGACTCCAGCCTGTTCTGCTGACTCTGTCAATGATAAAGCGACAGAGAGAAAGTACAGAGTAAAAGGAAGTGGGACAGATGTGTAATCAAACTGTAATGACAGCCTGTAATAAAAGGTGAGCGGCCTCCCAATATGGGTTCTGATTTACATTTAATTAAAGAAACAAAGCAACAGCAAAATAAGAAAGCAGATTTTGCACAAAGTAACCCCATGTAACTCCAGCAGCCTAGTCTTTGTGCCCTATTAATTCTGCACCAATATGTTGAGGGTCTCTCTCAGGTAAAGAGTAAACAAACATGATCACCCAACCTTCCCTACTCAACAGCCTGAGGGCCTCAGCGGGCTGAATAAGACTCAGGCAGTGACGTTGAAGAGAGAGGATACAGGTACACAGTGAAACACTGAAAATACCTATAACAGCAGGATGTTCTCAGATTAAACTGTTTACTTAAGACAGCAGGCTGGATACATGAAAATAGTATTATACAGTAAAAGAGAAAGTCATACTTAGAGCAGGAAAATAGGTATTTGTTTCTGCATGTGTTTTTAATACATGGTTGAGTCGTGTCTCCTGAGAAATATTTGTGTGCCAGATCACACATAGATGTTTAACGTACAGCAATAGGAAATATGATCCCTAATAATCACCTGTCCTCAATTTTTAAATTTGTTTACTAAATTCCTTCTGATCCTTATCTTAAGCAGATCTGATATTACAATTGATGACTAAATAAGTGATTAATCCCTTAGAGGAAAACTGGTAGTGGAAAAAAAAAAACTCATGTAATAGGTGGCAATTACTTGACCCAGAAGACTCAAATGTCAGCCTGTAAACTCAAACACATACCACACACGCTGCAACGCTATTTCCAGATAGGAGAACTGGATGTGACTCACGCCCCAAATCCCTTACTTATTAACGGTAAAGTCTTCCTTCCCACTAAGATAACACTGACTGGCACAGGTTGAAGATAAAACAGGCTAAAAATGAATATACAAATACAAGAATAAAAGTTACAGTGAGTAAGAAATGAATAATTATTCAATTTAATAGGTTGTAGGGACGGGTTTGGGAGGAGAGAGGGAGGGGTTTTATTTTTATTTTTGTTTAATTTCTTTAGAGTGTAACATGTTCTAATAAAATAACATCATGTTCTAAGTACATAGGATAAATAGGTTTGACAATATTTTTTACAACTGAAATAATTGTTTTGTAAATATAGAGGGAAAGTACCAAAAAAAAAGGTACTGTTGGGTAACGGAACCGAATTTCAGGTATCGGTACCGATATCTGTTCAGTAGTAGCCTAAACAATGTATGTTTAATTTTAAGTTGAATTCATTGTAATTGTAGACTAGAGCTGAGATAGATATATATATATATATATATATATATATATATATATATATATATATATATATATATATATATAAACCATATATATTTGTATTTTTTATTTTTTTAACGATGGTGCTGTTGGTTAACCTTCTATGTTGCATCTTCAAAAGTGACACTGAATTTGAAACAGCACATTGTAATTTCTGCATCTATTATCAAAGTAATTATTAGTAATACAGTGGAAATTAGAATAAATGTGAATATTTGGTTAGCATGTTGATTTACGGTGTGTGCCCCTACATTTTCTGGTTGCGCCCCTAACATTTTCAGTTGGGAGCCACTGTGCTCCTAATGAAAAAAAGTTAGTCTGGAGCCCTGATAGCAGTCTTGAAACTGCTTCCAGACATAAGATATCAGTAAAATCTCCAGACTGGAAGTGACTGGGTAAATATTACTTGTGGAATTCTTTATTCCTTGGAAAGTTTATCAGGTATTTGAGTCTAGTCATACAAGTAGATAATAAGTCTTCGTCTCATACTGGACGAAGACTCATGGCTCGTGACTCACTTCCTAATCCCCTGGCCCATTTCAAGCAGAGCTGCCCGGCATGAAATGAAAATGTTGGATTTCATTACAACTGTCTGCTAACTTCCTCAGCTCCGCTTTCCAATGAGAGGGGCTCCAGCCACATGAAAGCATAACTAAGAACTTACCAGAAATCAAGTGTTCACAGTAACACAGAACTGTGTCACAGATTGGGGAATTTAATTTGATCACTTGGTAAAGATTCAGATCTCAGTAATATTTACACCAGGTGTTGCAAGAAAAAGTCTAGGATACTCAAGTTGACTGAGACAGGATTACATTTCACTGGAATTGTATTGGATACTGGATTTGGATGTGACGAATACAATTAATCGATTGATTGCTATGATACATTGTTTGGGCTAACCTATAGCTATATAATGTCTCAAATGAGAAGTTAGTTAGCCTTCAGAGACCCATTTAACAAACACCAAACAGTTACTATCCTGATGTACAAGTTTATTTACCTGCTGGGGCTTTTAGGATGTCTTTGCCAGAGTGAGGGTCAGCGGGGACCCCTGCCTCTGGACTGGGTGTGTCTGTGAGGTGGGTCCCATCATCTCTCGGGTCCTCTGTTGGAAATGATGGCACTCCTAACCCGTCTGAAGCCATGCTCAAATCTGTGATTTAAAAAGGCAAAGTTACATTCAAAACGTCTGCTGTTTCACTTTGCTGCTATATTTGTTTGACCTGACAGAATGGCAAAGAATAATCAGACACTCATAAAACTGGAAAACTCAGCTAATGCGGAAGTGGTTGGTTAGCGTTCTAAAAACATTTACATTACATAACAACTCCCACAGACATAATCGTCATATTTGAGAAAATACATATACAACATAAACACGTCTTTAAAAATCACCTGGGAAATATTGTTGACTGTGTTGACCGGTTAGAAGGAGCAAACGATTCTGACTTATTTTTTCGCACTTTGACCCTGAGTTGGTTATCACACAGTCATCATGGGAAATGTAGTTTTAAGATGTCTTTCGTCGACAAATGCCTTTGTGGAAACATTATATAAAGCCTGACATTCTCAAATACGTCTGTTGTTTGCTGACTTTCGTATCGCTTTAAAAAATACTCGAGACATTTTCGCCTCAACAGTTAAAATTGCAATAACGTTCGCGCAGCCAAAACTGGGATTCGTCATTTGTGCTCGAGCGCGTGACTCTGCATCATGTGACAGGATCTGTTGTTGCCGCACAGAAGAAAAACAGAACAAGAAAAGTGTCGAAAACCTAAATATGAGAGACTGAGAATCATGGAGTTTTGCAAAACGGACTAAATCAAGAATTGAGTTTGTTAATATCACTATTTTAATATGCTTTTGGGTTTTGTGGACGTTGCGACCAATGAATGTCTCTTTGTGAAGTAGCATTGATCACCAGTCATTTCTTGAAATTGGCTCTGTGCTAAAGGTAAGACGATTCGCTGTAATGACAATGTCCTAACCCTAGTGTAATCTAGCTAGTAATATCAGTGACTGACCAGAAACAAATGTTATGTTCTGCTTTTTATTGCTCATATCAAGGCAAACATATTTAGCACAATAAACATTTGAAAAACTTGTAATCTCCCTTTCAGATGAATGCTCTGGTCGCTCTCTGTCACTTCTGTGAGCTCCATGGCCCTCGGACGTTGTTTTGTACCGAGGCACTGCACCCTCCATCCCCATCCCCTTCATCCCAGGCAGGTGCCCCAGTGCCTGGGGACAGGGACAGAGATGGTGACCGGGAAGGTGAAGGGCTGACAATGAGGGCCAACAGCTCGGCCACACAGAGGGGAGAAATGTGTGAGGTGAGCGCAGAGCAACTGTCAACTCACCTTGAGCTCATTTAAAAACTTGCCTCCATTTGAACAGCACCACCCATCTCCCTACCTGTCTTCTACATTATAACACTATAGCTATAACTTCTGGTCGAGGTGAGTCCATAGTCCTGTCACTATCTCAAAGTACACATTTTCCTCTTCTGGCGTTGTAGGGATGTCGATCTCTTCCTGCATCTCACCCGGGCTTTGTGAGCATTGACGATGAAACAGGCATTCGCTTCCTGAGCCACCAGCATCCCAGACAGCCACAGCTATTCAGCGTGGTTCGTCAGGCCTGCGTACGCAGCCTCAGCTGTGAGGTAAACGGCAATGTACGTGTGCATCTATGTGTGTGTGTGTGAGTCACACATCTCATACACTAGATAAACTTCTGTCGCCACATATACTTCTACCTATTTTCTCTCTGTCTGTTACATCAGGTTTGTCCCGGCCGCGAAGGACCAATATTCTTTGGAGATGAGCAACACGGTTTTGTGTTCTCGCACACCTTCTTTATCAAAGACAGCCTGGCTAGGGGCTTCCAGCGCTGGTACAGTATTGTCATGGTAGCAATGGACAGGATCTACCTCATCAACTCCTGGCCTTTCCTGTTACGCCACCTTAGACTCACTATACAGAGCCTGCAAAGCACAGCCCTCAAGGTGGGGTGCACACACCGACACAACATGCCTTTATTTTGATTACTCAAATAGAAATATGAAGACTTATTCCACAAGTATCTATAAGGGCACCTAATGTCTTGTTCTCTCCATCAGGTGTTTGACAACGAACAAGGAGTTTGTCCCCAGCGAGCCGTGAGGATGAATAGTGTATTCTCTCCTGCAGTTTTCCCACACCAAAGGAGTGGCAACGCAGCCCGATCACTAACTTCTCTTACCCAGCATCCCAACCTCTGGGCCAGCCTGCACTCCTCGTTCAGCTGGTGAGTCGATATAGTGTTAGCCCTACTCTGTGACATACAAGCTGTGGTTTGTCTGTAATGGCTCACCTTGATATGTGGATTCATGTTTTCACAATGTCTCCAGGCTGCTGAAGGCATGTGGTTGTCGTCTGACAGAGAAGCTGCTGGAGGGAGCGCCTACTGAGGACACACTGGTGCTTTTAGAGAGACAGACAGGTAGTCCCATTGTCCTTAATCAAACAGGAGGATTTTTAACTAAACTTTTGTGTCTACCCATCTAACATCTGTTGAAGCCTGTAACTGAGTGAAAGATCAAGATGAAAAAATTGTCCAGTGACATAAAACTTATCAGAAAAAGAAAGATTATTTACTATGGCAACGCTCGCCTTCCACACAAGGTTTGGCCTCTTGCTGGAGGATGATATCAGCAGATGTCATGTGTTTGCACAATCTGCAATGGTTTTATCATCAGTCTGAGAAGTCTCTGGTGAAAGTGTGATTCACCAGAAAAAAACAGGGTTATTCACTGAGCCATTGTACTCAAATACACGGTCTGCCTTTCCAGAAATTGTTTACACAATTACTAATTAAGATTTAGAAAGTGATTAAAAGATTTACAGAGATATTCCCGAGCACAGCGCTGCTCTTATGTTGTGGAATTTTAATACCCTGTTCCCGTTTTTTTTTTTTTTTTTTATTATTATTATTGTACACTTTTTTTCTTTAGCATTTATCAAAATCACAGTTTCCAAGTCATGAAAAGGAAAAATAATTCCATTATCAATATTGAAGCAGTACAAATAAAAATATCAATTTGTATAAATTGTTTTGTTTTTTTTAAGTTTCTCAGTCACTCTGATACTACAGAGGTAGCTGTTTCATCTTGATCTGGCTCAGAAATCTATTAGTATTAAAAATAAGTCATAGATAAGAGGTGAGACTGTACAGTGCTGATTTTAGTTTGGAAATAGCATCATGTGCACCTTACACTCTATATATGGAGTGTGACTAATAACCAGCTCTTGTAAAAACGTTCCTGTGAAATTTCCCCTGCACTGGTAATTGGCTTGAAAACATTTGATCATCGCTATTTCTGTTTTTATGTCATTCTCTGTTTCCAAAAGAGCAAGAGGAGGAAATGAGCTGCTGGGAGGGAGCAGAAGGAGGCGGTTCTATGTCACAGCGGCACCAATCAGAGAGTGAGCTGGGCCTCAACTTCCTGTGTGATGACGCAAAATTAAATGAATTACCTGGCCCAAAATGTAGGTCCCTGAGGCATTTGAGACAGGTAAACCTAGGTATTTTTTCAGCTTGTCATTTTGTTGTGTAGAAAATAGAAAACTGAAAAAGAAAAAGAAAGGCCATAAAAAGCTCAATTGTATTGTTTCTTCAACCTTCCACTAGGGACAGCATTACAAACACAGTTATAGTTTTATGGCATTAATCTGATACATTTTAGTAAATGACTATTAAAGAAGTTAATTCACATTTTTACATTAGCTCTCATAATGTATCTGTGAGCTGTTGTACGTTACCGTCTGATTTGTTCTGCAGGTCCTCGGGGCTGCTGAGTTTCGTCAGCTAGTGTGGCACGTGCTCATGGGAAATCAGGTCATATGGAGAGGCGCTGACCCCGGGCTCATCCAGTCAGCTTTCACGGTGCTCAAGGTAGTTTACTCTACTGCTGCATCCCTTTCTGCCTCGTTAGGAGAGACAGCGTTATTATGATGTGTGTAAATATCAATTAGGGCAAGTGATAACACCTGTGAGGGTCCTCGTTAGTTGACCCATAGTGTAAGTTAAATACAGTGTAGTATAACACAATTGTAACTCTTACAATCATTTAACACCAAACATTTATGTTTCGTGCTGTCAAGGTTGAAAAGTACTCATGAAATGTGATGATTTAAGAAAAAAATGGACTACATATTCGATGTGATATAAACTGATTGTACTGAATTGGGTTTCAGTTATTTCTCCACAAAGATATCATTGTGCATTTACTCCCTAACCCTTTTTTCTAATTTCATGTTATTATTTACCCACCATTACACACCTTGAACTTGTCCTTGCCTGAACATGCTTCCCTGACCTTTCTATGCAAGATACACAAACGAGACTGAGCATGTAACTGTTTTCATTAGACGCTCATTGTTCCTTTTTTCTGTGAAAAGGTGTGTGTGTGTGTGTGTGTGTGTGTGTGTGTGTGTGTGTTTCTGTCCTTGCTTTTTACCTATTGTTATGCATCCCATCCTACAACTCCAAGCATGCACCTTTCAAGTAGCCTAATATATATTTTATAGTGTTACTGTAAACATAATTTAAACATGTCTGTTAAATATACAATGTAGAGTATATATTGTCATATCCACCTACCTCATATAAGCAACCTGTTAAATTAATTAATTAAATGATTTAGTTTTTCCAGTAGCATTTGCACTTTTGCTTTGCCCAATTGTATTAGGCTACTGTTTACAATCGTCGTGTGTGTGTGTGTGTGTGTGTGTGTGTGTGTGTGCGCGCGCGCCTTGAGTACTTTGCCATGTGTTTGTATGCCTGAGTCCATTTCCACCTGGTATTAAAATCCGATCTGAGTGATCCGATCACAAGTGGAATGCACACGGGACGCATTGAAGATGCATTGCGATCCGATCACTCAGACCACATTCGGAGGTGGTTTATGACCACATGGTTTATGACACATTCTTTTAGCAGCATGTGCAAGTTTGTGTCCTGAGCCACATTAAGGACTGCCTATTCAACTGTGAGCGGAACTACTTACTCATTCAAAGTATTCTCATGTCAAAGAAACCACTGAGGGTGAATCGGTGCTGCCTGCTCTTATATCCCTGGATGTCTGGAGATCTGTGACTCACGAATATTTAGGATATAACAACATACATTACCGCTCTTACGTAGCAACTTCTCCTTTTGTTATTTAGAAGCTGGCCAGCCTGAGTTGTCAAAGCAGCGGTTGTAAAACCGTGCAATGGCTTCATTTCCTATAAACTCTTTACAATTAAAGTCCTTCGTTATTTTGTTATTTAAAAGCTTTTATTATGACGCAGCAAAATCAGGAAATGTTGGGTCTTTATCAGCACACGTACTTAGAGCTGTCCGCTTGTGATCGGATGACATTCAGGTCTGATTTTAATACCAGGTGGAAATGTAGCCTCTCTCGTCACTGCATGTTTCATGCTACTTCCCAGGTCTTTTACAGCAGACATTTTGACTTGTCATTGTGGCAAACACAGTTGTTGCTAATAACGATGACTCAGTTCTATTCAAGTGTCCCTGTTAACCATGACAGTGTGCCATTGATGCAGCAAGAATAATACCGGCTAAATGGAATTCAGGCATCGTTATTTGTATTATTTACACCTTTATTTCCTACTGTGACATATCAAACTGTCTTGTGTGAAAAAGGCCTATTGGCCAGAATAACTGAGTGGGTGAGCAAGGCCATTAACATGCTTACTTAGCAAACCATGGTCATAATCTGAATCTCTGTCCTGTTTCCCATCAGTCTTTACTCCCAGTAGGCTGTGTGCGTTCCGTGCCATACAGTGCTCAGTACGAGGAGGCCTACAAATGCAACTTTCTGGGTCTCAGCCCAGATGTGCCTATTCCAACACACGTCAGCTCCTCAGGTACAAGAGCACTTGTTGACTCACTCTGTGACAGATTACTGTATGAAATCTCAGAGAGAACTGCTGTTACAAGTTGTAGGCCTGTACATGCAGGTTATCTTGTGTTGACTTTACCTTTCTTTTGTTGTCCTGAAGAGTTTTCAGTGCTGGTGGATGTCAGTTCAGAGAGAAGCTATCAGATTTCAGCAGCGTGTGAAGACGATATCTCCTCCCATTATCGGTTCACCATCAGCAGTGCCAACACACAGCCCACCGACAGGGGTGAGTGGGCATACCTGAAGTTATAAATAGTCACTGTATGTTTGCTGCCACTTGTGAATGAACATACTCATTTTAATTAATCACAGAAAATACTTTTGATTTGAATCTGTATCAAAATACACTTAGTGTTGGGTTATGTGGGCCAGATTTCTTTTTCATTTAAGTAGGAGTAGGCGTGAATGTGAAAATGTTCAGACATGTCCCGTCGAAGGATCTGGATCTGAATCCTCATTAAAAACTGATATGTCATTTGGCCCACAGCCTGTATTTCTCCCAGCTTTCATTCAAAACTGTTCTGTCAACAAGTCAGTTTTTGAGATAATGGACAAAAGGGACCAAACACAATGTTCTTGGGTGGTATTTGAATTAGCAGGAAACACTATAAAAAAAGGATGTAGCACCATAGAATAATGATGAACGATGAACTGCCAAATAATCTTTGTCCTATTTTTCCAGGTCCCACATTACTGAACAAGCTTGAGGTGGCTTTGTCTAATGAGAACTTGTCTGTGGACGTTGTGTCTCACTGCCTGCTGTGTTTGAAGGAAGAGTGGATGAAGTGAGTAAAATCCATTCACTCTTATTAAGACCACCTGGATTTAAGTAAGATTCTCATAGCCGATTTTCTCTCTTTCAGTAAAGTCAAAGTGCTGTTCAAGTTCTCTAAAGTGGACGGGCGAGGTAGGGAGGACACCCAGAAGGTTCTGGCCCTTCTTGGTGCCACAGGGCCGGGCGAGGAGGACAACGTCAGGCTGCTCAAGTTCTGGATGACTGGACTCAGCAAAACCTACAAGAGTCATTTAATGACGGCCGTCCGGGGAGGGGAGAGGAGCCCCAGCCAGTGAAAGAGAAGGAGGAGGAGGTAGAGGGGGTAATATAAAGGGAGCTGACGGGGGTGGGGGGGGTAGATACTAATGAAGGGAAAGTGAAAGCAAGAATCCTTTCATCATCAGTTTTGTGAACTTTTTGGGACTTTTAGTGGAATGAAAGAGAGCATTTTTAAGTAATGACAAATCTACTGTTCCTAACCCTGATTATGATCCTGCACAGATTAACACATCTGGCCAGTTTGGATAATGTATGAGGGCTTTTGTTTGTCAAAGGGAATTATTGTAGAAGAACTCTTCATACTAATAGACTTTGCACTTTGATTACTCTTTTTCTGATGTTTTAAAATGAAATAAATGAATATGTGAACGGTCACTCTGACATCCTTTTTCTTAATTTCACAAATTGGCTCCATCTTGTGGTGAACAGGAAGAATAAAAAGGGAGTGAGTTGGAGAGCAGCTTTTCTCTGCCAGCTCCTACTCACTTGTTTGAGTGGCTGTCAGCCAACAAGCCTCAAGTGGTGTAAGACAACACTTTCATGTTTTCTAGTGTCCTGAAATGTACAAAGTGGTTGCATAACACGGCCTCGCTCCAGTACAGCCGACCACATCAGCAGGAGTTTGGCTTCTTAATGAGCCAGTCGCACACTGATCCACTAAAAAGCTGAGTTTGTTTTTCATACCACAGTTATTTGAGCCTGTAGCTTTGCTGAAGCTTGCAGACTTCAGTCAATAAAACTCAACAACATACGGCTTTGTTTAAATTGGGGGGGGGCGGACCATACTTGTGTAGTGATTGTGTTAAAAAGGTAATTCCGACTGATGTAGTCCAATTTAAAAGGAAAAGTGAATTAGTAAATATTAGGATTGACTAGCTTTCTTTGTAAAAAAAAAAATAATATCTACTTTTCAACATTGCTAGTATGCTACTGTGTCATAATAGAGTTGTACCTTTTATTTGTTATGCTTTTCTTTGGCTAGCTCAAATCTGGATTTCATTTTGCAAAATTCCCTAAAAGAAGTGCAAACATAATTTGCAGCAGCTCCACAAATTAGTTACATATTTACCTCCCTCAATATGCAAGCGATGTCTGAAACAGGAAGACAGCACAATGACTGGAGACCGGTCTTTAAAACACTTAATATATGTGAAGAGGTTTTGAGTTGATGATGCCTTTGGGAGTGTGTTCTTTGCTGCTGGTCTCTAGTTTCCTTTCCCCTTAACAGAGATGGGACTGTCTTGCTTCCTTTGGCTTGTGTTAAAAAAAAAAAAAGACACACAGAAGAACAATTTCTCTTTGACATGAAGAAACAACTTTGTACTTCCTTCTTTTTCATTTGTAAATAACTCCTCTCATGACATATAACAGAAAACCAAAATAACACGACACTTCACCACTTCAACCTGAGGGGACTTTACAACCTGAGGGGACTTTACAGACAGGATGATGACAGCTGTGCACAATATTAGATGTCACAATCACACCAGCCACCTCTGTGGAACCGATTTTGACAGAAATGACTACAGAAAGCTGTCACACATGGAATGACTTGCAAGTTCTTGTGATGTGGTGTTGCAATCCAGTTTTTCAGGGAATGTGATTCTTGATGTATTTAAAAAGAATGATTAAACAGTATAATATTGCACACTGACTGGAGAGATACAGACCAGGAGACAGAGGTGTGGGGGAGAGTCCAAATGAAAAACATACGCTCCAACTGCATGACTAAGCTTCCTTGGGCCTGGTTTGGAGGGGGTAGGTTGGGGCTAAGAGGGTTGGTGTCAGGGAATGTGGGGAGCAGGGGGGAGGGGGCCGGGTCAGTCAATAGTGAGGTAAAACGTGTGGTGGTGGGAGGGGCCGAGACTTAAAGGGAGCAGACAGGCAATCCAGCAGAGCACTTTCACTTTGAGCGCAGTGAGGATACACAGGGTGGCCAGAGGGAGAAATAAAGAAGAGGAGGCCAGTGTCTCTCCCGCTTTATCCATTAACCAGTTTCGAGGGAGAGAGGAGTGGTTCAAATTAGGCTGTTCAGGAAGATTCTAGGTCAGTAGTGAGAGGGAGAAAGGGAAAGAGATATAGTAAAAGAACAAACAAAAGCTTTCATAGGAAAAGGCTGCAGCCATTCAGGCTTAAGTGGGAAAATCCAAAGTGAGAGAGCAGGATGGCGTGAGAGAATAAATGAGGCATTTATTGGAAAGTACCAAAAGGACTCAAAAGGAAGGAATGTATAAGGGATGTCAACAAGAAGACTAAATTTCAAACGGTGAAGACAAAGACACAGCAGCGTACTCTGTGTCAAAGACCTCAAGAAACCACCAAGAGGAAACTTTGCCTTTCACAGACTGACACAGAAACCCGTCTGCAGAGTGATTGCTGTCAACAAGAGAAATGGAGAAGTGTCCATTCTTTGAAAGATAAAAGGATGTCACTGCCAGGTGAGAAACAAGCATTAATTGCATTGTTAGTGCTTTTTGCAAAATGTCTTGTTTTTAAAGTCTGTAGGAAAATAGTGGAATAATTGGAACTGGTTATTATGTTATATAGTAATGAGGGAATCAGAACTGATTTATTGTGTCACTTTGTATTGTTACAATAGCATTCCCAGTGTCTTAATTCAATTATATAGAACTGTTGTAACAATAGGCCATGTTTCATGTTTTCTGCAGAAATAGTTAATTGAGGCAGGAAATGATGTAATGCTTTTTAGTAAGTATGCTATTTGAACAAGCTACAAAACCACAGAAAGTTTCCAGCAATTATCTGAATGTGTTATGTCTCTTTTCTTCTTCTTCTTCCTCATGCTTTTAACAGTTTTGCTGTTGCTATCACTGTTGACTGTCCGATGTGGTGGATGTGACTTTGACCTGGAAGGTGTGAAAAACATTAAAACGACTATAGACTCTAATCCGACTGGATTTGTAAGTTAAAAACATTGACTTTGTTTATTATTTTATGTAATCCTTTTGGTGTTTTCTGAAGTGTCCTCTCTGTAGGAATTACATTTCCAAATGCATTTACTATATTTTAAAGAATGCAATTACTTGTATTGACTGTCTTCAGTCAGTTGGTCTAAAGAGGTGGTCAAAGGGGAAGATCTCACTCAAATGAATGAGAATATTCAGCTCTGCCTTGTTATCTGATGAGCTGTAAAGTTATCAGAAGACAAACAGTGTCTATGACTGACATGCGTAGCTCTACAAAGGGAGTGTGTAGTTTCACGTCAGCGGTTAGTTATGTTGTTTTCTACATGAATACATCATTCTTGTCAAACTCAATATATTTCAGTATAGTAATCATTTAATAAATGCTAACTCATTTCATCATCTGTGGGTGTATTCTCATCTTTTTCTTTGCTTTTGTTTTCCCTTCCAGCGGACAGTATTTCCTAAAGATTACTATGTAGTGCACCGCTACACAAAAAGCATGCTCTGTGACACTGATCCGGTGAGTTGCTTATCAAAAAAAAAAGGAAGTGGGGTTGGATGTGCAATAAATGGGTTGTACATTGTACAGTTGTTTCAGGTTTGCACAACATTATCTTTTTGGTTTCTTTAACAGAATAATTATTAGCTTTTACCTAAGCTACAGCTACTACTATAAAACAGGCCTTGTAAAAAAGACTGTTGTACAATGTGGCCTCAGGTCTCGCTTTTAGTTGAGCAATTGATGTGGTTTTTGCAGTGATTTGTCACGTGTTTTGCACACTAAAACTAACTTTGGGGTTGTTGTGTTGCTCTACCTTTTCCCTGCAGTGTTGTGTGTTCCCTGCTGCAGTAGTGCTCCTGAAGTCCTGGCATGTGCTTCTTGATAACCTCTGGGATGAACACCTAAATCACTCCTTTATCCTCGATCTAAAGCAGACACTGGATAAAATTATAAAAAAGAACAAAAATACAGAGGTAGGGTTTCTTTTCAAATATATCTCACCATAAAAAGACATTACTTAAATGCAAAAAGGACATACCGGTAAATAACTGGTCATTTGAAATATGATTACTTAGTGCAAAATATTTACATTTTTGTTTCAAACATGAATTTATGTAAAAGTACATTAATAAGAGTTGTGCTTCTAAAGATCCTGTGAATGTGCCTTTGAAAGCTTCTCTTTTTTCTTCTCCTTCTGTTGGAAATTTTCATCTGTTCCTCGTTTCCTTGTCTCAGAGGTTCCAAGAAGAGACGGACCTAGCCCAATTCTCGACATTATCTTCCTCTCCTGAAGAACTCCTCAAGCTAACGTCAGAACTTTTCACTCGATGGCTCGATGTCGGGTGCTTACCTTCGATTGAAACCTGCACCCTGCCTACTTTGCCCCCCTCTGTTAAGAGGAAGGACTATGGGCCATCGAGGGCCAGACTCTTGACCACCCGAGCTATCAGCAGTGAGGAGGACGGACAGTCTGACAAGATGATAGACATTACACAGCCTCCGTCCAGTGGTGCTCCTCCATCACTATCATATTCTGCTTCTGTTTGGAGCCCCTTGCTATTCAGACTCTACTGGTGGTTGTTGCCTTAGTTACTAAAAAGGATCTTTTTTTTTTGATGATGCACACAAAATGCAAGACATTTCCTGGCACTGAATGTTTGTTTTCTTATATTTGTGTCTTTGTGTTTCAATGCAGCAAGCTTTTTTTAATATGAAGTGACATGCACCGGTTGCATCTAATGTCCAAAGTTAGTTCACATAGCTAAATTCTCTGTGCAACAGTGCTCTGTAACAACTGATATAACAGATATAAACGTATAGCCATGTCTCTCTAGAGTAAGTCACAAGCTCCAGCTAGCTATGCTCTTCATGCTAACCAGAGATACAGTAAATGCTGAGCAAGCCAATGCACATATAAGCCATCGTCTATTGATGTCGAATTCATCACTGTTTACAATGAATGTTGTGTAAATGTAAGATATTACAGTCAATGGGCGTTTACTTTTGTACATATTTGTAAATTAAAGACATATATATATATATATATATATATATATATATATATATACATATATATATATATATATATACATTGTTAGTTTTTGATATAATATCCCAAGAATTGTAAGCTATATTTATTGTGGTCTTTGCTGTTTGTCATCAGTGATGGAAAGTAACCAGGTACATTTAATCAAGTAGCCTACCGTACAGTTTTGAGCTACTTGTACATACTTATTTTACTAATTTTATGCTACTTAATACCTCTACTCCACTACATTTCAGAGGTAAATATTCTACTTTTTACACTACTACATTTATCTGACAGCTGTAGTTGATGGTTACTTTACAGACGTGATTCATTGTTATAAATGAAATTACCCAACAGTTTATTAGGTTGGTAAAATTAGCTCCACCAACTACAACAGGAAAATGCTGACACAATAATGCATCAACAATACTAACAGAATTATAATAGTTTAACAATTACATAGCATTTTTCTGCATTATATATTTACAAACAATGCTGGCACACTTTTACTTCACTATAATTTTGAATGCAGACTTTACTTGTAACAGTATTTTTGCATTGTGGTATTGCTACTTTTGCTTAAGTAAAATATCTGTTTGTCAGTAAGAACACTAGATATTTATATTGTTGTCCATTCTGCTTAAAGAGATGAGCTTTTGTTTATCTTTTTGCAGTTCAGCAACATGACACAGTTTGCGTTAAGGCTCCACATTCATGTGAGCTCAACTATTAGGCTACTGCCGGCTCTTTTCAACAGTCATTCCCAGTTTGCAAATGCTTTACAACTATTTTGTAACTCTGATAAAAAAAGAGACGAGTTGCAGATGAGGGAGGAATGCGCTCTGGATCGAACAGGACTCCAGAGGTGTCCGACTTTTGTAGAGATATCAACGAGAAATAAAAAGTCCACCATCTGGTGCTCGCACATGCCCCTGCTTGTAGCCTACACACCCACGCATGTAATAATGTGCGCCATTGTCATCACAGGATCCTCTTTGTAGTTTCATAATCTTTAAAATACAGAGGTATCTTTGGCCAGTGTGGAAACAGACTTTTGGCTCGCACCGCGAGTTTTCATTGACCATTTTTCCACTGAATTTATGTCAGAATTTGGAAGGGGCAGACTGCAAAGAGTTAGAGTGCAAGAAGACTCCATTTGAAAAATTCGGAAAACAAAAATCTAGCCAAAGGCTTAAATTGGACTGTGGACACATTGCACGTTTCCAAGTAGGCTGTTACTACTTGAGAAGAATGCGACGTAAAATACTTTATTAATCCCTCATTGGGAAAATTCATTTTTTACACTCTAAGTTTTGCGCTTTAAATATCTAGGCTGTTGCCAAATTAATTGTTTTCTCTCATTAATACAGGGGCTACTGAACCAGGTGTCAGTGCCAGCCTATGCAGCTGCAGGTCGCGCACATGTTGCATTTACTTGAAATAAGTAACCTGACTCACTCAGAGCATGTGGGAGATCCTGTCCCGGGTCAGTACAATGTATTAAGAGAACAGATCAGTAGGCTACATGACCCCAAAATGTGGAAATGATTCATCCGATTTAATGTTCCCCGGGGAGAGGGGAAGGCGACTCCGAACCTCCACCTAAAATATCAGGCCGAAAAAACATTTTAAGCATCGTAGTTTGGGCAATTTCCGAGACAAATATTTTTAAGTCTGGTTGTTCCTGGCAGCAGCGAAAGGGGCCAGCTGAATTCCCGTAAATGGGGGGAAGAGAGATCCGGGAGAGAGAGGGAGCGGTTGGGGGTGGGGTGTGGGGGGCAGCAGGGGGGCAGCAGGGGGGCAGCAGGGGAGGGGTGACAGTGCTGGGTGTTTAAACCACGTGGCCTATCAACATACCGGAAGTAAGCAAAGTCTGCCTCTGCCAAGATGTCTGCGCCCGATGAGGACACGTTTGCCGAGGAAGGAGTCGAGATGGAGGAGATGGACGACGCTGGCAGCGATGATGATGAAGGAGTAGATATGGCGGAGGAAGGAGCGGACGGGGAAGGGGAGAAAAAAGTGTACGTGCCCGGGATAGAGCCGCTTCACCCCGGAGAGGAACTGGAGATGGACCGGTCCGCGTACCGCATGTACCACGAATGTCAAACAGGTAAGTTGTACCAAGATTTAACAACCAGGACACTAAAAAGAACAATTTAGAAACATAAAACGACTACAAAGAGACACAAAAAGACTACAGCGAGACAAAAACAACTACAAAGAGACACACTATAAACGGACTGAAAAGGACTACAAAGAGACGCAAAACAACAGATAAAGGCTAAACATTTAAAAATCTGTGTGTCTTGCTCCTATGTAGGAGAGGCTGTGGGGCCTTTTGCATGTCATTGTAAATGTGTGCGCATTGTTTTGTGTTGTCGGCATGCAGGACCTGCGGTATTAATTTGTGTTTGTGTTCAGGTGCTCCATGTCTGAGCTTCGACATCCTGAGAGATGGAGATGGAGAGAGCAGGGAGCAGTTTCCTCTCTCCATGCTGCTCTGTGCGGGCACACAGGCGGACACAGCTCTGAGCAACAGGTACAAACCTCCGGACAAACTTCATTATGTGTGTTTCCAGGTTATCGCTGTTATTACCTGAAATTAATTGAATTTAGATCAAAGCACCATGGCTTTTGAGATTACAATAACAGTGTTGCTTCACCAAGAAGAAGGTATCAATATTGGTAACGGGGAAGAAGTATTAAGACGCTTAATTTAACATTGGTTATGGTATCAGAAAAAACAGCACACACACACACACACACACACACACACACACACACACACACACACGAACAAATGTAAAACATGAATAGCACAGAAATTGAAAAAAACGAAATAAAAATAAACAAAGCATTCAATAAACACAATTATAAACATACACATTGAAATAATTTGAAATTGTTAATGACAATGTTTCTCAAGAGATGGTATGTCTTTTTTTTATTTTGAGAAACAAGTTTTTAGATCAACACAATAATATTTGGAAGAAACTTTGTGAATGTGCCAAAAAGATCAGAATACTGATTGTCTTTAGTCATTCAAAAGACCATACTTGCTGTAATAGGGACCAAGACATGATAACTCTCCAAGAATAATAATGTAATTTGAGTCCAAATGTTTATGTAGAAGGAACATAAAAGGGAAAATTTCAGGTCTGAAACGGTGCATGAATTCATTGCACCGATATTATCTATGTAAAATTGTATAATTTCTTTCATTTTTATGGAAGACAAATCTATTGAATTCTGTTGAAACATTATTATTAATGTTATGTTCATGTCATACTGTATGAGGTGGATGATAGGGATAAGACAAAATGTTCTTCCCCGGGGGAAGAGTGCAAATATAAAAAGGGTAAGCTAACCATAAGGTGCAAATCCAAAATATGTACAATGCCAAAATAAGGTTGACAGTGTAAATCATAAATATACACAGGTTAACAGTAGGTACAGTATCAGTCTAGGTGTGGTTGCATATAATATTGCATATAAACAGATAGGATTAATGCCCATGTAAATAACAGCATTCACATTATGAAGACTATGAAGTTGGCCGTGTGAGGATAAAAATACCGTGCACTGACTATGCACCAACACATAACATTTGCGTTTTAATACACTAATGGTCTTTGGCTGATATGAGGCGTCCATATTTGTTTGGTTTTTCTTAAGCACTTCCATATATTACTATTATTAAGTTCAAAATTGGATATGTCTTTTTTTGGGGTATGAATTCTGGTTTAAGTATACTTTTATTTTGTTACTTTTCCAGTGCAAACCAACTAAATACAAATGTTTGGAGTTACTGTAAATGGGCACAGCTGGAGTCTGGCGACCTCGCATTATTCCCAGATTAGCTCTGCCCACTTTCACCTGAGCAGAGGCCAAATTAACTGTGCAGATGTGCAAGGCATTCAGCAAGTAGCAATGCTGCCATGCTATAAAATACTCAACACACAACACACACAAACAAAAGTGAATCTGGAATGTAGTGAAATACAAGTCTGAAATGGCAGAAATCAGTTATTCTAGTTTCTAGATGGCTTTCGATAATTAGAGGCACAGTGTTCAATTACTGTTGTTAATTTTAAATATTATTGAATTGGTTGTTAATTGTTCTTTAACTCCTCAGGGTTAAACAGACTGCTAACGCATCTTTGTATAAGAACACTGTAATTGGAAATCTTTAACATTGTAATGATACTCTTAGTAGTTGTTAAAGGTAGATTAACTGGAAATCCAACACGTTTAACAGACAGACAGTATACAATCAACACTCTTATGCCTATCCCTTTTTATTATAATGGGGTATTAATTAGAACCATTACAAATGACCAACTATACAAGTTTAAACAGCAGATTGTTTTGGAAGTGTACACACCAAGGCATTTTTTTATAGTTCAGTTGGGGTTTTGTTTCAGTTCTGTTTTGACATTTAGTCACACAACGTTGAAAGAGTTGGGAGTTTTCCTTTTTAAAGGGTCAGTTAAACATTTTTTAAAAATTGTTTAGATTATGTTGATTTATATTAAAATTGCCACTTTTATACAGATGATACACTTATCTCTTAAGTAGTTTGCTGTCTTTGGCATACTCTGAAATAATGTAATGAGACTGTCAGGTAATTTGTCATCTCCATCCTCTTAAATGCATCATTTTACTTTCTGGCAGACTTCTCGTCATATGCATGCATAACCTTCATGGAACGGCGAAAGACAAAGAGGGGGAAGAAAGCAGCGATGAAGAAAGTGATGACGATGAGGAGGATGAAGATAAGAAGCCTCAGATGGAACTGGCCATGATGCCTCACTATGGAGGGATTAACAGAGTTAGAGTATGTTGTGTATCATTTTCTAGGCAGACATGAACGAAGCCAGTATGTCTCCTGTATCAGAAACTTTACTTGTCTAACGTTCCTAATTACTGATTTTGCTTCCGAATTTCCAGGTGACCCGGCGTGGAGAGCAGTCATTGGCTGCTGTCTGGTCAGAGAAGGGCCAGGTAGAAATATTTGACCTCCAGCCCCAGCTAGAAGCCGTACACAGTTCTGCTGCTATGGCAACTTTCATCAAACAGCAGAAGGAAGCCACACCCCTCTTTAGCTTCTCAGGACACATGTCTGAAGGCTTCGCTGTTGATTGGTCACCTACAGTACCTGGTAAGTGTCTCTCTTACCTGCAAGGCAATTTACAGATGAAAAAAGAAACAAACTACTTGCATGCATTCTGAGCTTGTTGACACTTTAAAATGAACCTTGGGTGACCACCATGCTTTGTATACTACGTGTAAGTTTGAATGTGTCCCTCACTGCACCTAATCGACTTTGTAATGTTCAAGTTTTAGTTTGACATATACATTAAAAAGTACAGTTGTACATTCAAATGCAATGAAATGCATCTGCCAAGCACACGTTGTAGTTATCAATGTGTGAGTAACATGAGAAGAGTTTGTACCCAACGTAAATGATAATTATATCTCTCACACTCTTAACTGTCTCTCCCTCTGTCACTCCAACATCAGAGATTTCTGTGTAAATTCCCAAGCTGCAACTTTTCAATGGCGGAAACAACCAAATTGTCCTTTTTACAACATCCAGGTTTGTTGTTTTACCGCAAAAGAGCTTATACTGTAAATGTCAAGTTTTAGATGTCCAGACACACTTGGATCCAGATTCATCCAGAAACAACATAGTTCATTTACTAGGCCCATGGCTCAACTTTCTACCAATTTAAATTGAAACCTGCTATTCTGCTAAATATGAAACAAACCAACTGGACAGAAAGCATAACCTCCTTAGCATAGAGAGATTTTACACAGCTGTGAAAAATCGGATAGGATGAGGTGAAGTGTAATAGCATAGATGTGTGTGTCTGTCAAACAAAAGATTAAAAAAAAGTGTTCTGTTTGTACTTTATTAACAGGTCGTCTTGTCAGTGGAGACTGCAAAAAGAACATCCATGTGTGGGAGCCACGAGAGGGAGGGACTTCATGGCAGATTGACCAACGACCTTTCAGCTCACACAGCAAGTCTGTGGAGGATCTGCAGTGGTCGCCCACTGAAGCTACAGTATGTTTGTAGGAAAATAGTGACAGTAGGTCAGACTGAGGTACCGTAGATTGTGCTTTAGCGGCAGCACGGTGGCTCAGTGTTAAGCACTGTCTGCTCACTGCAAGATTGTCCTCTGTTCAACCTCCACAAGAGTCTATTTATGTAGGTTTCCTCCCAAACCAAAAATACGTATTGGACATGCATATTGGGATTTGACACGCATGTTAGGTGTCCTCATTGCCCACTGACCTCAGCACTGGAGTAGCCCCTCTGATCCCAAATATTTATTAGGATTCAAATGCAGAGGATGAATTTTTTTTTACCACAGGAATTAATAATGTCAAAGTGAGCTTACCAGCTCAGCAGTGTTTTAAAGGTGGATGGAAGACGGGGGTATTGTGACGCAAAACGAATGATTGATATGAATTTAACTATGTTGACTTAAACACCACCTGTTAACACTGTAACTATGTGCCATCACAGTGTTGTAACTAAGAAACACCTACCTAAATGTGCAATTTAACAAGTCACCAAACTAGTTTGTGGTATGTGGATTTGAATCCTACAGCCTCACATGGGTGGTAACCTTTTTGCTTCTATGCGTGTTCACCGTCTGGCTCTTGTGCAACCTAACTGGTGTTGACTCTTAATTTCTCAATGTAGCAACATTTGCAAAAAGCATAAAACACAAAATACAAAATATAAACATGGAAAGCTCAACCTTCACACACTAAAAACACAGAACAAACATGTAAATACAGTAGAGTACTTTGGTTGGGAAGACCAATTAAGTCTTGTTTTGTGTATATATTTGATCTGAAGGTTCAGAATCTGTACTAACTAAACTGTCTTTTTTGCCACAGGTTTTTGCATCCTGTTCGGTGGATCAGTCAATTCGTATCTGGGATATGCGTGCCCCGCCCAATTCAATGCTTTCAGCTAA
This sequence comes from Sander vitreus, assembly GCF_031162955.1. Classification (NCBI taxonomy): domain Eukaryota; kingdom Metazoa; phylum Chordata; class Actinopteri; order Perciformes; family Percidae; genus Sander; species Sander vitreus. The sequence goes on from NC_135860.1 coordinate 13,344,429, forward strand.
TGAAGCTCACTCATCAGACATCAATGTGATCAGCTGGAACAGGAGCGAACCATTCATCCTGTCAGGAGGGGACGATGGGCTTCTGAAAGTATGGGACCTTCGACAGTTTAAGGTAAAACCCAACAGTTTCATTTGTGTATGTAAAATCAGTAACTTTTATTAGTAATCATTCAACTCGATAGATAATTCAGTTGAACATTGTACTGCTGAGTTATTACTTGTTAGTGTATGACTCGGAGTGAAGATCTCACTGTTTGATCAGTGAGTGTCATCACAACAAAGTAACCCATCATTATTGCTAAAAGACAAACGGTGCTCCTGGTATTACACCATCAGATAATCAATCCCCTTCACAGTTTTAACTAATAAGTTAGGTGGGGACATTTCTTCCATCTTTTACCTGTTACACAATAGTATAACATAACTGTCATAACCGCAGTAACCCTCCTCCTAATACGACAATCTATTTTTAAGCCTTTATAACGCACTCCTGCACCCTGTCAATTTCTTGTTGAAGCTTGTGGGCAAAAAGCAGAAAATACACAGATTTCTTTCTTTCTTTCTTTCTTTATGTAAGGATTGATACTTTTGTAGCTTGATATTGTACGGGATGAACATCCGTCACACCTCTTATTGTACCTGTAGACTGGGCAGCCTGTGGCGAACTTCAAGCAGCATAGCGCTCCCATCACGTCCGTGGAGTGGAGCCCGGTGGACTCGAGTGTCTTCGCCGCCTCAGGAGCAGATGACGTCATCAGCCAGTGGGATCTGTCTGTGGAGTCGTGTGATGTGGGTGCCAGGGTGGAGGGGGTGAAGGACTTACCCCCTCAACTACTCTTCCTGCACCAGGGTCAGTCAGAGATCAAGGAGATCCACTGGCACCCACAGATACCTGGTGTGATGATCTCCACGGCTCTGTCAGGATTTAACGTGTTCAGGACAATATCTGTGTAGTGTGTGTGTGTGTGTGTGTGTTTGAGAGAGAAACCTGTTTTTTGCATTTTACATGATTAGTACACTTTTAATGTGTAATGAGCAGTAAACTGTAATGTTTCATCATTAAGGAGCTTGCAATAATGTACATAACTCAGCTGTGTAGGTAATAATTCTACTTTCTGACATTTATTGGCCAACATAGGCACCGTATGGTGTTCTCTTTACTATTGGACTTTCAGTCTGTATGTTTTACAGATGTGTGAACTATTTTAGGCATTCCCTATTGCGTGCTTAAAATAAAATGTTTAAAACTGTTCTTAGGTTCTGTTTTCTTGAATTAATGGTTTTAAAGAGAGACTGGTATACTGTTTTTTTTTATTTATAATGGAGCATAGCAAATAACTACTTAATTTCAGGAAGTGTCTATACATAAAAGGTTTACATTTCTTTTCTGGCCAGGAGTCATTTCCAATGAAAATACAAGTCATAGCCAAGTCTGATGAATATTTCAAAATCCCAATTGTTTTATTTTTTTTTCACTGTAATCTTTATCAAACCACAGGATAACAAATGTGTTTAAACCAGCATTTTCATGAGCATAATGGCCTCTCCCTTTTACAGCATTCTGAAATCTCTTTTTAAAATACAAGCATTATACAAGCAAAAAAAACGTGCAAAAATACACTGCTGGTCCTGATTTACAGTTGACCTTTAAAACCCACGATTGTCTTAGCATTACAGTATTAGTCCAGCCCCACAGCCCAAAGAAAAGCTTTGGTAACTTGAAAACATGCTAAATAACTGCATTAAGAAAACAGATGTGTTAAACGGATCTGAACCAGAGAAACTCCCACTGTCAGATTTGGAATGTGACAAATTCACAGTAAATAATTATACACAGGATGACTTTATTTTCTGACAAAGTCTCTGAGAATCATTTGTAAAGCTTGTCAAATGCATTAAACATCAAGAGAAGACATTCTAATGAGATTGTAATAAACATGCAATATGAGAAATAATTAAGACATTGATATAACACATGGTACAATAGTGTAAGCACACAGCTCTCTTTAAGGCACTATAACATAAAGCTCAATAAACACCTGTTGTGTGCGCTTCAGATGGTAAATATAAGAAATAGTAAAAATGAACACAAGCATCATTAATTTAGTCTGTTTCATAGCAAAGCTTCCAGGTCAATGAAATAAATCAAAGTGCTACAAACCTTTCACTGTAATAACCTGACATACTGATTTCTCTGATGAAAATGACTGTCTATTACAAATCTGCTACCCTTAACAGATAAAACATAAAATGTCTTTTCCAGTTGAGCAACGTCGTCAAACTGTACATCTTTGTTTTTAAATCCAGTTTGCATTCTGTTTAAGCCTCCCATTCAAATGATACTGACATGATGAGTTTAAGAAATACAGTATATTTGATTTACTTGACAGCAAAGATCTGTTTTCAAGAGGAAACCGTACCTATCCCCTATAGACCAATTTCATCATCAAACTCATCTTCAAATGTGTAGCCTCGTCCTTCCTCCTCTTCTTCTGAATCAGTCTCTGAGTGGCAGCTGTCGACCCTCCTCCTGTCCAATAGGGTGACTCCTTCATACTCTGAGCTATGTGACAGGTCCGGACTAGGTGGCAAATCTACTTTGTGATTGGTGAACTCGGTTTCACCTCCACCTACTACGCTCTCAACCTTACCCCTTGTTGGACTACGACACACAAGCTGATCCTCGTCCTGGAAGTTGAACCCTTGACCCTCTTCCTCTTCAGATGCTTGGCGAATTATCTCTTCTCGTTTGTCGCTGAATCGCACTTTTGGTCTTAACCCCTTTGGCTTGATCCCATTCCCATCTGGTATCCTGCTGTCTCCCACCTGGTTTCCATCGAACCCAACCAAGTTCTTTCCATTCAGCTCGTTATGTTTGTTCACAGTCATCTCCAAGGCCCCTTTTCCCTGCTTTGTTTCCATCAAGGATGTGCCACTTTTGGGATTGAACACATCCTCCTCATTGGAGTCAAGCCCCAAACCGTCCATCACCCCTAGTACATCCCCCAGCATAGACGGGCCTAGATCCAGGTCCAGGTCGAATGAAGACACTGACTCAGAGTGCTGAAGCTCATTGTTCTGTGGGATTCCTGGAGCATCAGAATAAAGATCACTGTGGTTGACTGCCACCTGAGTGTCAGCAGCTGGCATCATCCCTGAACTCTCAGGGTCAGGGCTGGCCGGGCTCGGTCCAAGAGTGGACAGGAAGGAGGTGTCCCCAAAGGCATCGCCACCCCTCCCAATGTGCATGGTGTGGCGAAAGTCGCCCAGTGGGGCTGAGATCATGGTAGGGTCCAGGCGAGGTGCCCGGGTAGATTTGTGCAGCGGCATGACTGTAGACAGATTGAGGAAGGGGGGAAGAAGGAGGCAAAGCAGGGAGAGGATAAAATCTTATTTACATATAGCAAAGAGTGAATAGCAGCAACACTGAAATGAGATATACATAATACGAAAATTGTGCAGGAAGCTGGGACTACTGGAGCCCCAGTCCAGCCTCCTGATAAGACAGGGCAACGTCAACACTTCATATGTTGTGCAACATTGTGGGACACCAATGAGCATTTTGGCACTGTGGCTGTGAAGGCCATGCTGAGACATGTACTTCAAACACACTCATGCAACGCTAGCACATACTTTTCTCTTCCCTCAAGGGTGTATGCAGACAAAAACAAGACTAACTTTCTCTACAAAAACAAAACTGAATCTATAACCTATATCTATAACAACCAAAGCCATTGAGTTGTGCTACTTTGGTGAGCATTACATTTAGATGTCAGCATAAATAAAATAAAAAGATTTTAAGTTAATAATTATTACATTAAGTGGAAGCCAATATTACCCCATACATTGTTATTATTATTATTATTATTATTATTATTATTATTATTATATTAACCCACCATAATGACAATTTCTTTATCAATAACATACATTGCAAACCAGAATTTACATTTGAGAAACCATTCTTTTTAGTGTGTGTGTGTGTGTGTGTGTGTGTGTGTGTGTGTGTGTGTGTGTGTGTGTGTGATAGATTTCAGAGGGGAGGGGGCTTACAGGCCTACCCCAACCCTTAAGGCTTTCCAATAATAATTTAAGTAAATGGTATTATATTAGTTAAATATATAATGTATAACTTACACGAAGAGCATGCGAGGGTTACACTTATTGACAAGCAGTGAAAGGAACGTTGGACCAATGTAAAACTAATCAACTGACAATGAGTGAGCGTCACCGACACATTCAAAGTGTGGAAAACTTACTTTAAAGAGGATATTCTGGTCTTTGGTTGGCTCGCTCCGCAGTATCCAACTTTTTCATCTGGCTTTTTGACTTTTGCTTCCCTCCCGACTTTTCCCTCGCTCTTTTTCTCGCCGTCGTTTGCCTGTGTGAATTTTCTTTTTTTCCAAAGGGATGGGCATGGGGTGAGGAAGTGACGCGACGGTTATTAGGGAGCGCTGGATCAACGTTTCTGTCGTTCTGCCGACTTTTCCAGACGTTGTTAAATATAAACGAGACTCTCCTCAGACTGCTTCTAAACTGCTTTTTTATTTTATTGAAGGTTAGGTTGAATTGTGAGCCATATTTATTAATTAAGCACCAGGATGTAGAATAGCCTATTGGTCGTTTATGTGAATGAGGGTTATGTGTATACATAGCCAATTAAAAAGTATCAAATTCTAACTTGTTAACTTTAATTATAGCCTATATCTTTATGGAAAAATAAGGGTTTTAGCCAGGATAGAAATAGGCCTACTAGATCATGAATCAAAGTCCTGTCACTATAAACAAGTGATTTTCAAAAAAATGTTTTAATTAGCCTATTTGGGTTTTTCATTATTCTTTTTTATTTAATTAGCCTGTCAGTTATATTTTCTGCAAGCTCTATTCAAAGGATAAGGCTAGCAATATTCTATATTTATTTTTATTATTGTTAACAAATCACAGGAAAACACCAACACCAGCACTGTTAGTTGGTATCTCAATATTTTCCAACTTCCATCTTGTCCGTTACAATCAGTCCCAAGCCCATTAGTTCACGTAATTCTTCTCTTCTTAAAAACTTAAAAACTTTGTTTTCAAAAAACAGCCGAGCACTGTAGTTTTTAGCAAACGATACTCAAACACGAGTAAATTTGTTGGGGACTATTTTCAGCTGAAGAATAATTTTTTGTGTCATTGTTTACAGCAGCAGGACAGCATATTTGGTAGTGACTCAAATAAACTACAACACCCATGTTCAAGGTAATGAAGGACCAGTTCACGGAGTGCAGCACTGACCAATGATGTGTTTTTTTTTTGAAACAATTGGAGTCAGTGTATCAGGCTTTGGCTACATAGATCATTCGTGTTAGTATAGGATCAATTGATGTTGATTTTGTTTTTTTTAAGGGATTTGTTAAAAATATGAAAAATATTGAATATTTATAGGTAAATATAGGCCCATAGCCTAAACTTAACACTCAAAGTAAACTCAAAAAAATATTAAATATTACATGCAATATTAAAAACATTGTCAGGCTACATGTATTCTTTAACCTATATTTACTCATAATAAGTAAGGAATCCACTTCAAAAACGACTGGCGAAAACCTGAATTTGGATCAACAACAGGAGTGGAGTAGAGATGCTGTAGTCGATAGATATAGAGTCTGTATTATCCAGTTTTCTCTCATGGGTTAAAAAAAACAAGAGGCATTATCAAACCCAAGGTATTCACACAATGGTCATGGGTATTGAGTCATTGTTTGTGAGATCTTTCACAAATGCTCGACATATTTGTGTGATGATGTAGCTGACAAGACAACAATGGGAACAAATTATTCGTTCAGCAGGCACATGATGTCATTCACTGTGGAACATGGGCTGGAAATTACACTAAATACAAAAAAATTACACTAAATACAGTGTTTTATTTATTTAAAAGCTGTGTAAAAAAAACACTGACTTTAAAAAGTAAAAGTAAAAAAGGGCTGTTCATTGCTGTGCGGCACATTTACGAAACAGTTAACGGCATAATTTGTACTCCATAGAGACTTCCAAAAGGCTTGAATGTTTGGGGGATTAAGTGTGGGAGAGACTGTCTGACAGGATATGACTCCCCCCTCTGTAATACACACACACACACACACACACACACACACACACACACACACACACACACACACACACACACACACACACACACACACTCACATCCTGCAGCTGTGTGTGCTTCACAGGAAGGTAAGGATAAACTATATACCCTAATCTAATGAGTGAGTATGCCTGAGATCTATGGATTTAGAAAAATACAGAGAAAAAATATATTATTGATTGGGTAAAATAATAGCTGCCCAGTCTTCTAAAGATGTTTTCTGGTAACACGTGGACTAACAACATCTGATGTTGAGATTAATATATATTTAGGCCTGCATATTTCTTTTTGATTAAAGTATACTTTTAATTTTATTAATATATATTTAGGCCTGCATATTTCTTTTTGATTAAAGTATACTTTTAGTTTTCTTGGTCACTACCAACTTGTGAGAAAATGATGTCCTGCGTTTAGGCCTGTCAGGCATTACAATCCTGTCCCATTTGTTATGATTGACAGGCTAGTAGATGAATAAGGCTCTGACCTAAACCTAAAGCCATGCATTTGATTGGTGGAAATCACCCCGAAGGTGGGACTAACAAGAGAGTAGGCTTTGCCTGAGAGAAATAACTCTGGGGGAAAAAATAACAGTAAAACCACAAGGTCACCTGACTTGGCCAGTTACTTATCTGCCATTTTGTATCTCCACAGTCGAGTCACTCAGACGAAGTTGGTCGTCAACGAAGACGGCAGCAAATATGCGAATGTTCACTTAATTTGTACATTTTAACCTTTAATTAAAGTATATTCAAGTTTGAGTTTGAATAGATTGACGGTGGTCGCGACGGACTGGCTGATCTTCTTGTAATCAGTTGATCATCGTGTTAGACTTCATTTTGTTTACGTTTTGCTTTAGCAGGAGAGCTAGCTAACGCTAACGACGTTAGCCGTTAGCCAGCTAGCGAACAACTGTCCAAGCGTTGGCTTACGCTACTCAGTGGCGAAATGGCCGCCAACACGACACAAGCAACCCCTACAACAAACTGGTAGGTCACACTTTCTAGCTACAGAACATCCACCACACATGGGGAATTAAATACATTCAATGTAACTTTACACTATAATGTCAATATATTATATAAAATCGTCGAGATGGCTAGCTTTCATATTGCGTAAATGATAATTAGCTCGTCTCATACGACACTGAAGTTAGCTTCTCATTTAAAGCTCCCGACTCGCAGTTAGCTAGGGAAACGTTACTTATTTGTTGAGCGCCTGATCCTCCGTTGTTTCACCTTAAAAGCGTTTTAGGGATTTTAGCTAAAGCATTGAAACCACTTTGAGATTTTATGAAAGTATTCTATTTATGAAAATGCTATAAAGGGAGATTCCACTGATTCTTTTCACACGAATAACACATTGGATTAGCTAGCTAGCTATGTCTAGATAAAAACGCTAACGTTTTACATAGACTTGTCAAATCAGGCATCATCGTTAAGTTTCCTTCAACTTTACACTTAGCTAGCGATTTTAACTGCCAAATCGGAAGCTGCGAATCAGAAGCCAACTTCAGCTCAGGGTGATGACTAGTGTTAGCATACAGGCCATTGATTTTGTTAATAGAACTCTAACCTGTTAGCTTAACGTAGCTAAGTAACGTGAAGTATTTCTTGGACTGTATTAAAGTCATATTTCGTTATCGACGATGGGGTTTGGCGCAGAACACTCTAATGCTAATAACACTTTAACCTGACGCTAACGTTATATTGCTAACGTTACCTGTTTATCTTATGTCAGGGCAGGCTTCGCATCCACAGGCTAACGAAAACATGGGTAACTTTAGCTGCATAATAATGAATACACTGATTTAGCTATAGTTCTTTATTTATTCCAGCACCGTTTGCACTTTTGCCATGCCCTGCTGTATTACCTTTAACAATCCTCATAGAGCTGTTTGTTTACGTGTGTATACAATATAACAGTTATGTGTGTATGTTAATATACAAACTTTTTATATACAAACTTATATCAGTACATAGTAGTCAGATGTTTATGTTTACCTTGTTCAGTTTTGTTGTCCTTGTTTTTAGCCATGTTATTGTGTATGCACTTTAAGAGAACCAAAAAGCCTGGGTCAAATTCCGTGTGTGTGTGTGTTCACACTAGGCCATTAAAGCTGATTCTGCTTGGCTTTAACCAATATGTTTAGCTGGCTGTTAGATGTAAGATAAGTCAACTGCCAAGTAGGTCACAGTGAACCTAGTGTAAACGTTTAAACAAACATAATATGATGTATATTGGTTTTCATATCCCTAATATATTACTATATATTAATATAATATTAGTAATATATATTACTAATATTATATTAATATTACTCAACCTCCAATATGTTTATGGTTATACATGTGCTATTTTAACAAATTAAAGCATTTAAATATTCTAAAACGATCACATTCTTCTGTTGATGGCAGGTCCTTTGGTGGAGCTGGAGATGGCCAGGTTCATGAAAACCCAGAATGGGAGAAGGCAAGACAAGCACTAGCGTCCATTAACAAGAGTCAGAGCTCTGCTAAGACTGCACAAGCCAACCGGACAGCCACAGCAGAGGTGTGTGCGTGTGGGCGTGGCAACCAGGCATCAGCTTTTGGTTGCCAAAATTGCCACATACCACACATTTTAATAATGAAACAATGAGAGAATGGCTTGCAATATAATTTCCCATCCGTCTCAAATAAGGGTGCAACGGATAACAAACCTCATGGTTCGGATCACGGTTTTGATTGACGGATCGGATTAGTTTGCAGATTCGCACAAAAAAGGGGGGAATTTAAATGGTTATTCAAAATGTAATAACAATAACTTTCAACAGTAATTACTTCTTTCACCAGCAAATTGCAGTTAAATGATGAAAATGGTATTTTACAATAACTTTGAATGCACCACAGGGTTTACCAATTTTTAGTAAATGCAACCTTTATTCACGTCTGTCGTGAGCAGCAGCGACCAGTGCTAGTTTGTGTCTTTTAGCTCATAGCTTTAATAAGCGGCAGACAGTTGTACGTCCCGCTGTTGGAATCCTCTACAGTGAAATACAGTCACACTTTTACACCGTTTTAACTGTCAGCATTTTAGCTGTGTTTAATCCAGTTACTACTGTAGCTAATGGCAGGCTAATGCTACCTGCTGCCAAGTGTAACGTGTTAGTGTTTACTAGCTTGACAGGCAGCGATGCATCTGTTGACCCTAACGTCTGTTTTGGAGCCTCAGAGAGAAGCGCAGCCATGTCAGTGGCTCCGCAATGAGGCACCGAAATCTGCATTGCTATTTTGTCTGGTAGATACCGGGCACCGGTGTCATATTAGCAATAGCACTGGATTTTAATGCGCCGTTAACGTGAACAAAAAATTGCATTGTCTGCTGTATCTTTTCACGGCAAACGCGCGTGTGGAAAACGGTCGCACAACAGCTGAAATGTTGTGTTGCGCACAAACTGTTTAAACTTTATGGAGACAACCAAATAAAATATAGACTTCTTTTGAAATAAGATTTCCCAGTTTTGTAAGTTTTTATTTGTTTTTGTATATTAAAAAAAAAACGCACAAATATTGAACAGGTGGTTGCCAAAGGGGGCAACCAGAGGCCACAAAACGTTTCCCAATTGGCTCAATCTGGTTGCCAAGAGCAACCGTTACTGTCGAGCCCTGTCTTTTTTTACACCTGGCATTGGAATCCATGTTAGGTGATCTGATACCAACCTGAGATCTAAAAATACTAATGTGGACACAGAACATTTAAATAAGTAAAAAAACAATAAATATAAAAGTCTAATCAACCATTATTTAAAGTTGAGCTGCTTATTTACAGTGAATGCATGCAGTGTGTCTCCTGACTACATTGGACCCCATTAGTCGTCTGCATAAGAAAAAATACAAATACCTACACATTGCTGCTTCTTTAATTGTTTAGACCTAATACAGTAATCATACTGCATCGCCATACAGAAGTAATAAGTGCCTAAAACATTCCTGTAAACATGATCTGTGTTGGTTTGTAATTAGGTTCACAAAGACTTGTGTCTTTGTATATTCTTGTGGCATTATCGCTTCTGTCCTTGCTAGATGATTTCCTTTGTTCTGGATTAAAATAACAATTTTATTTTTGTTATTTATTAGCAATCTATGTGTGTCATTTCAGGCCAGTCAGTTTCAGCCAGCAGTGACTGACTCTGCTGCCATTCAGCAGCAGCAGCAGCAACAACCGCAGCAGTACTATCCATGGTACCAGCAAACTCAGCAGCATTATCCTGGATACACATACCCCTATAATTACTACTACCCCGTGGGTCCAGTAAGTACAGAAAATAATTGCTAGTATCAATATGTTACCTTAATAACATTTAATACAAATACATCTACTGCATTCAACACTGTTAGCTGCAAAGCTTGTATCTTCTTAAATAACATCTGACGCTGAGAAGGTCAAAAAAAAAAACGACAACATGGGTTTCTTTACATTTCCAGTATGGAGCTTCATATCCACCAAATCAGTTTGGTGTACCCCCAGGGCCGTACCAAGGAACTCCCACCTCTAATGGACAGGTACATAACCCATGTACCATAGACCCCTTCATTACATCACATGTATAATCACAGACCTAATTGATGAGATGATGATTGATTGTTTTGTCACTGACCCTTTTTACATTTTACAAACCTAGAACTATGAGTGCCTGACTAAGTAATTTTACGCGACATGACCAGTGACCCTATCAAACCTGTTTAGATGAACTCATTTTGTAATAGTATGACAGTAGTAGTATGAGCGTTTGGTGAAATTAATGTATGGTGTAAGGCTTGCCAACTTTATCCCTCGGGCATTTCTGTAGCTTCTAGTAAAAAGTTGTAAAATAGCTATTTTTCCTTCTTTCTTTTCATAGCCTCCTCCAGTGCCTGGAATGGAAGACCAGTCCCCAGGCTACCCCTCTCAAACACAACCCCCTCCCCCTGCTACTCCCCAGCAACCCCAGAGCCCAACCACCTCCGAGAAACCCCCTCCTCCTCCACCCCCACCTATCCCTCCCCCACCCAATTCCCAGTATCCCCCTCCTCCATCACAAAATGCCTACAGTGCCAATAACTCCATGCAATACCCACACGGTGACCCCAACCAAATGCAAGCTTACAATCATTCCCAGGGAAGGCCTAACTATGGACAGGGCTTCCAGGCTCAGCACACATATCAGCCCTCTCAGAATACCTCGCAGCAGCCAGGCCAGTATGTACCAGGGCTTGGCAGAGGAGAGGCCAACAAAAACAAAAACCAAAAACAAGGACAGCAACTGTGGCACCGCATGAAACGTAAGATTTACTCTTTTGTGAGGTAGCTGACATGTAGAAAATGTTCTAAATTTTTCAACTGAATTACTTCACTGTTGTTCTCTGGTGCAGCTTACACATGTTATCTCTACTGTTTCCATATTTGCATTTAAGAAGAATTACCAGCTTGTTTCAACTATAACTTAAACTATAAATTTAAGCTATATTATTGTGTGTGTATCTATCTATCTCACAATAACATAGAGAGGGAATAGGTAATCTTGCCCTGTACATGGCAGAAAATGTGCGTAACTAGGATTGTTATTGCAAAAGAGAGGCAGAGAGCATATCTGTACCAGGAGCACCCCTGCACAGTAATATAGGAGAAGTACAGGCAGTTATGTTGACCAATCAGGGACATTCCATCTCATTAGGAGGAGCTTAGTATGAGAGCGGGCCGTGAGGTTTAAAAGATGCCAGGACAAATGTGGTTCTACATTCTGAATCCAGATATTTAGATTCTTTATGCTAAAGAACTAAAGTTTTATTTTTTTGTCTCTGTGTTTGGTATTTTAGTTAGTTATATAAGGCTGAACAGAAAGAAGAAACACCACAATGACGATTTACATTTCTTCATTATATTCCTTTTTTTTTAAATTTTTTGTTCTCACAGAGGCACCTGGGACATCTTCTGTGAAGTTCAATATTCATAAGAGGCCCTATCAGGTTCAGTGTTCCTCAATGTCCAATCAGAGTTTCCCTCCAGGCGAGCAGCCCTCAGGATTGAATCCAACTCCTTCCTCCCCATCTTCGGCCAGTGCTGCACCCGGAGGTGCTCAGACACGGTGAGACCTGGTCTGTCACTCCAGATAAAAAAATTAAGAAAAAAAAAAATCTGTGAATAATATGTTGACTTAAAATGCTTTCTCTCCAGACCCCAGGACTGGCCCCAAGCCATGAAAGAATACGTGCAGCGCTGTTTTACAGCCTGTGAGACGGAGGAAGACAAAGATCGTACAGAGAAGGTGCTGAAGGAAGTTCTGCAGGACCGGCTGAAGGATGGCTCTGCTTACACCATTGATTGGACTCATGAGCCATTGCCAGAGTGAGTTTAGAAGTGGATTAGTGTTTGCCTGGTGTATATATTAATTGTTATCCAAGATTTGACATTTCTTCAAACTACTGCACCATGAGCTTTGCCGATTTAACAAATATCAATTTACTACATTTTGATGCGGTTTCAGTTGAGTGTAGAGTTGAAATCTGGGATTGTTTTTAATACATTTTACTGCAATGATATTGATTGATGCATTTCTTTGCTCTGAATAGTTGTTGACTCTTGTAACTTGTTGATAGCGTTGCCTGCAGGTTGAACCATTGTGATTTGAGTCTTTGTTTTTTTTGTAGACTAAAGGTCAAGCAGTCTCGTTGGGAATCTGTTGCATCCCAGAGGTCATCAGATGGCTCAATTAGTCGTGGTGGAAGTGCAGTGGCTGCATCTCCAAGAGGCAGGGGTGGTGCACACCGATTGGGCCACTACAGAAATATATTTTCTCAAAGGAGTCCCTCTTCTAGTTCGTCCCGTTCCTCCTCCCGCTCCCCATCCCCCTCCCATGGCCGAAACAGGGACCGCAGCAACCAAAGGCACAGACGCAGGTAAGGCACTATTTCCCGGCCTTTTCTATGGTTACTGTAGGCTTCCTGTGTATTTCCCTTTTGTTGAAAGTTTTGTGCCTCTATGCGCCCAGTGATTCTGGCTCCCAGTCGGACAGCAGCATCTCCAGTGACCTCCGACCTCAGCTGTCACGACGGAGTCAGAGAGGCGGACGTGGTCGTGGTAATGACAGGGATAGAGGCCGTGGAGGTGGAGAGCGAGGACGAGGACGAGGAGGAAAGGCAAACAGAGGACGGCGGTAAATAAATACATTTTACAAAAATGTAACCCCTGTTCTTGAGGAAGGCTTACTACTTTACTACTCTATGGCAAGGGCAATAACCTTTTAACTTATTCTCCCAGAAACATGGACGATTCCAATCCAGCTGTTGGAAAGAAGAGGAAAGGTGGCAACGCTGGTCTCGATTTTCATGACCCCAACAGAGAAGCCAAGAAACAGAGCAGAGCAGCTCGTTTCCACAAGCAGCTTCGCTCAGAGCCCCTGGTTCTCTCCATCAATTCCCTGGACTTACCTGATGGAACACAGGAGGGCCTCAGCTGGGAGGACTGCCCCATTGTGGGAACGTGCCAGGACATCACCAAGTCCTATCTGAGGCTCACCTGTGCCCCGGACCCCTCCACTGTGCGCCCTGTGCATGTAAGTTGTACTCTTCTGTCTGCCTTTTTAATGTCTTCTTACTGCAGGTTTTACAGTCCTGAGATGATGTTTAGCTTTTTGGAGACCTGTCACTCTTCAAAGTTATTGTCTGAGAAATACAAAATAAAAGTGTTAAGGTTTTCTTAAGTCAGTTTTTCAGCATACTTAATACCATGCAAATGGCATAAAACAAGGGAGAAGAAGGGGGTGACACATGAGTCTTTGAGTATAATTATGTCTCATTCTACATCACAGAAGATCAAGATCCAGACTTTGATCTGTTTCTGAACTTGTTTTTGCTCAGGTCCTGAGAAAATCTTTGCAGGCTGTAAAAATCCACTGGAAAACCCACCACGACTACACCTATGCCTGCGAACAGATGAAGTCCATACGACAGGACCTCACGGTTGGTTATCTTCATAAGTGTTTCATTTGTCCCTTTGTTTTTTTGCAATGTTGATCTGTCTGGGTTTGTGTTGTCTTCTTTGTTTTCTAAATGTGTTTATTCGCCCCCCCATTATCCAGGTCCAAGGAGTTCGTACTGACTTCACAGTGGAAGTGTACGAGTGTCATGCACGCATTGCTCTGGAAAAGGTAAGTCTGTTTTTCTTTTTAAGTGTTGCAGTAGCTAAAAGTCTTCTTTTTTTTTTTTTTTTAAATACTAGCTGAACGTTTATTGTCTTCAGGGAGACCATGAAGAGTTTAACCAGTGTCAGACCCAGCTGAAGGCCCTGTATAAGGACAATCCCTCAGAGAACATCGGAGAGTTTACAGCATATAGATTGCTGTATTACATCTTCACTAAAAACTCTGGAGGTATGCTCACATTGTTTTCTTTTCAGTCGCTATCACACATCACGTACACATTCTCACCCTTTCCGCCTTTCCCTTCATATTTTAACTTTGGCCATTCATTTTCTCCAGATCTGACCACTGAGTTGGTGTACTTGACCCCGGCACTGCGGGCAGATGTGTGTGTGGCTCATGCTCTCGCACTCCGTGCCGCCTGGGCGTTAGGAAACTATCGCCGTTTCTTTAAGCTGTACAAGGAAGCCCCGCGCATGGCTTCATACCTCATTGACAAGTTTGTAGAGAGGGAAAGAAAGGTTGCACTTCGGGCCATAGCCAAAACGTAAGTCACTTTTAAAGAAATGTATATTTGCACATTTTAGGTCCTCATTGTAGGGTCCTCATAACTTATGAGATCCCCATTTCTCTGTTTCCTCTGTCCTCAGGTTCAGGCCCGACTTGCCGGTGCAGTATGTGCAGTCCAATCTGGGCTTCTCTTGTTTAGACTCATGTATGGCGTTTCTTACTGGGCTAGGTGTCACCTTCTACCCCTGTGACCCCCAAAAAATAGACTGCAAAACCAGCACAGCTGCTTTGGCTGCCTCCTGAGTGTGGGTGGGGGGTAGCACCATGAAGGGAGGCACTAAGGGACCATCATGGATCCTAACACATACAATGCACTGCACTTCAGACACCTCAGCCTGTTCAGATAGAGTAGTTGGCAAACTAACAGCTATAGAAGACCCATATAGAAAGATACATGCTAGAATACTCAGATTCAGATTTCAGATGTAATTTCTGACACTTGGATAAGAAGTGTTTTAAACACGAGTCAGCACACACTGTCACACAAATATTGTAGGTAAGCCTAATGCCCAAGTTATCTCACTGCATTTATAATCCCAGTAAAAGTGAGTGAAGAGTCTAGATTTGGGATTAACATGGGCCAAGAAGTCACAGAACCAGATCAGGGAGGCACCCTCATGGTTCCTGTTCCGTAACCGCCATCAGATGTCAAAGCTAACAGTGTTCTGTTATGTTTTTTCCTTCCTCAAGTCAACAGCTCCAAGACCTGAAGATTCAAGCCTTGTCAACCAAAAGGGAAATACAGACAGCTGTTCTTCAAGTCATTCATCCAGCTCTCTCCTGTTTGAAGATTCAGGTCAAGTTTACATATTCCTCGTAGAGACTGTGAAACAACACGGTGAGAAGATGCCAGCCGTTTTGTCTGAAAGAAGAAAAGGTGGTGGTTTGTATGTCCTGTCCGGTGCCGGTTTTCCTCAAGGTATCCACAGTTGGCTGTGCATCCTGGTCCTGGTCCCCAATTGTATGGCCTGTGAGAGCAATGGACTGAAGTCTTGTTCCGGATTGAATTAAGTTGTATTAATTCACTGGTCGCAGTCATGAAAAGGTTGGCCAGCTTTGGGAAAGAAGTAATGAGCATTGACTTTGTGTATGATAAAGAATACAGTCAAGTGTTCTTCATCGAGGTGATCTCCTCACTACTCCGTACCCTTGAAGCTGAGCTCCAGAATCATAGCAGCCAGAAGCAGAGAAGAGAGAGAATCTGCTTCCATCATCCTTATTTAGAAGTCCTGCCAGCACCTGGAATCCAGTAGACCCGATCAACACCGCAAAGTGATGAAGCCCATCTTTCATCCGTTAACATCACCAGCTGTTGATTAAAAGAAACCGGGGCAGCTTGGCTGCCATCCTTAAATGCAGCTGAAGGTGAATCCCGCGTGTTGGAGCTTCAGCGGGAAACCTGCTGCTGCTTCTAGAAGGAATAACGACGAGTGGTTTGTATGCTACATCTTGCTCTGGTGCTTGCAAGGCTGGTAAGCGAAAAGGGACTTCTCTGGATGGAGGTAGATGACGACACAACAGATGTTGCCTCACATTTCTTCTGTTAAATGTTTTATGTTGTGTTTTTTTGGACAGCAGTGTCGGCCTTTATCTTGACAAAAGGAGAAGGAATTATGGAGCTGCAAAGCAGATTTTTATGATAATTTACGATATTGGACAGGTCAATTAAGTATCGTAACAAATTTGACAATATCCTAAAATGCCTAGAATGGTGCCAGTAAGATCCCAGAAATTTACTGCACATGTATGTGTTGTTTGAATGCGATATGGTAAAGTATTTAATCAAACTGATGTAGACAGTAATTTAATAAAAAGGGAGATGGAAGTTGAGTGAAGACTAGTGCTTTTATGTCAATTGTTTCAGCAGGTATATAGGAATTTTTGACAAATAAAAGCTGCACTTAGCCTATTTACCTGAAGTGACAGTGGAGTTGTAGTGAAGTTAGTTCTTTGTGATGGGATTTTGGCCCATTTGTCTTCAGGAGGTTTGTGCTTTTCGGGACCTAGAATAATGATGGTTCACACTATTTTAGGTGATAATTGGGGGAAGAAATGTATATAAATACTTTAAAACTGTAGTCATTAGAAGGCTCGAAAATGTCAGGAGACGTACCCCTTAACCAACGCAACCTTTCACACTGACTTAATTTGGTACTGCTTTCCACCATATCCTATAATTTGGGTCCTTATAGAATGCTGAAATTGAAAACACGGGTCGACATTGTTCATAATTTGAGTTTTTTATTTGAACAGTATTACCATTGTAGAAATATTAAGCCCAAGGTATTTAAGTGTAACTGACCAGAAGATGAGTGGATGCAGGCTGACTGTACAATCTACATTTGTTTGTCTACAGAGTATATTTTTGTAAATATTGTATGATATTGCTGGGATTTCTTTTCGATTAGTGCATAGTGTAGGTTTTATTGTTTACACACGGTAAGTGTGATATTTTTTCTTTTCTTTTTTCTCGTGGGTTTTTCAAAACTCTTAGACCATTTATGTGAATATGTAAACTTAAATATGAACTGTTATGGATTGAGTTGTGTGCTATGTCTTCAGTAGAGTGGATGTAGTGGAGTTGATAATTGCTAGTTTCTTTCAGTACAGCCTGAAAACATTGGCACAGGCTCTTAAACCAGATTGTGGTAAGATATGCTAAATTTTCAGTTATATGACAAATATTAAAATGGTCCCTTCATCAGGCAAAAAAATGCATTGCCACATCTGTGTCGCTTGCCTGTTTTGTGGCAGTTTAGTGTTTGTAGATTGTCACATGCAAAGCTGATATAGCCAAACATGTAATGTTAACGCCTTCCACAAAGGGACAAGTTTCCATTAGATTGACCAAACGCTCTTGTGAACCTGGATCTATGTTTGTCAAACTGTTCATTGTTGACCATTTAATTCAGCAAACGTTTTCGTAATGACAATGATCTCAACATGTTTTCTTTCTTTCCCCTTCATTTACCTGATCCCCTGTCCTCTCTGCTACACCCCCCCCCCATTCCCTAAACATTTACCACCAGACGTCTCATTCTTCAGCTCGTAGCACTGCTGCATTGCAGGAGCACATGGAGTGATAAGTGGGCGAACCACTTACAGACGCCAGCCGGAGAGAGTGAATTGTGAGCAATCAGTCTTGGTTTGGCCCACTCAAGTTGAAGCCTCACAGCTGATGAAACACATGGGAGCCTCACATAATGAAATATGGAAAATGTTGCTGCTAATATGATTTGCTGCTAACCAAATGTTTTTCTGTGCAACATGTGCTGTTTAGTTTTAAAAAAACAATGTTTGAAGATTGACAAAGTCACCATGTACTGCTGTTTTCTGTTTGTCCAGATGCATTTATACAATTTTTTTTATTTTTTTTTATTTATCATTCACCTACAGTTTGCTGGTAAAATTTGTCGTCCGTTAGTATTTGTTTTCTTTCGCAATATTTATTAATAGTTGGGAATAGTTAGCTTGGTGGACAGACATGCTTGAGTCAGTTAGAGTTGCCTAGTTTTTAAGTTTAATCGCTCGTTTTAAAATGTGTCTGGACATACAGAACATGTTATCCTCAAAATTCACCTACAGTTAGTAATTTTTTTTTATTTTTTATTTTTCCTTAGTATGCAGTCTTCTTTAGGCAAAGTTTCTCATTTGATAAGTGCTGGTGCGTGCTCCCATGCTAAGAAATTACCTTTTGGTTTCTCATGTGAATGAGCTTGACTGATGGTTGTTGGTTGGTGTAAATCTTTTTTTTTTTTTTTTTTTTAACACATGGTTAAAGTGTGTAAATCTGATGTCTCCGGTTTTCAGCATTAACAGCCCAGGATGTTTACTTTTTTTAATATTTATTTTTAGTAAAAAATTCACCCCAGACAACTAACAATACACATCTCATTTTGGATGTTTTGTTCCTCCTCTCCGATGCCGAGTCATGTTTTCAGTAGTTTTTTGCTCCCATGTTACTGTATACCTCCCATTAGTCTTTGTAACTCCTTCCTTGACATTTACTGGAAGAACTCCCCATGTCCCTCACCTCTGCTGTTCATTTCCTGCCATTTACTTTGAATTAGTCTTTTCTCTCTTTCCTCTCACTTTCTCTTATTTCCTCTCCCTGCATGCTCTCCTCTCCTGCTCTCTCCTCCAAATCTCTAACCAGTATTTGTTCTCTCCTCATTCTTATCCTTTTCTTTTTTGTTGAGTATGTTTGTGACCGTTTCCCGTTTGCAATTAGTCACTCTCACTAGTAAGTATTGTATTCCGTCTGCAATGCTTTAATAGTTTATGTTGCAGCTCACCAACAACTGAAGCTGAAGTTTAATCTGCAATGCCTCCTTCCTATCTACAGATCTGACATGATAAACTGCCATTTTGTAAATATTGTGTATATTTGTTTTTGAAAAAAATTAATAAACTTCAAGTATAAAGAACATCCAGTGTTATCTGTTTTAAATCATGTAACACATACTGGTGGAATTGATTCATAGATTTAGATAAATGGATAAAACAAAGTAAGTAAAAAAAAAAAAAATAGAACTGAGGAGAAAAGTTTTGTATGAACAGTTTATTGTGGAATAAATGTCAAGAGAGAATAGAGGAGTGGTTACTTGATACAATGACTGTATTTACTTCCATGTTTTCTTTTATACAGCCATGTTTGACATGTTTATATCGACCAAAACATTTGAGATATAAGATGACATCAAAGTGAATTGAATGGAATAGTTCGAAAAGAAAAGAGGAATTAGAGATTCATGATAGGTTGAAAAACATTTAGAAATTTGAAGTTACAGGGAAAATGATAGAAAATACAGCAGTAATCGAAGATTAGTATAGAATAAATTAATATATAAAACGTGTGATTGGTTTAAAAAAAAAAGAAGGAAAGAACAGCAAAAGATTGAGCTCATGCAGTTAAGTTTAATAAAATGAAAATTAAACGGGAAAGAAAGAAAAATAGTTTGAAGGTTGAAAACTGTATACAGAAAGTCAAAGGAAAGAACTACATTTCTGCATAAACCTCTAATGAAAGTCTGGTTTTACATGCCTCAAAATACAATCAAGTGTTTTTTACTTGATGTACCTCTAGATTGTCTTCATTAAGCCCCATATAATAAAAGTTATAAAAGGCATTTTCACATTAAATCTAATAAGACTTTGGTCAAACGTTCTGCAAAAGACCAGGACGTGTGTGTGTGTGTGTTTACAATTGTATTATTAGATGTGCATTAAAAAACTATATATGTAGAGAGTTTACAGCTGTATAATTAATCTCACGTGCACAGTTTGCAAATTTGTTAAAAAATAGTCTGGCCATGGCCTAATAGACCTGGCTGTCCAGAGAAATCGTTTCAAAGCAAGATGAAAAATAAACTATAAAGAACAATAGAACAGCTACTGATGAAAGAGAAAGGAGCAAAAGTAGAGCTGCAAAACTAGTTCAGAATGAACAGAGAACTAAGCACTAACAGGCAAGGAACAAACAGCTAAATTAATGACAAGAAATCTAGATCTACGCAGTATACAGGAGCAGGAGAGAGAAAATGAGAAGAGAAGAATTATGCATCATGCAAAAAGACACAAAGTCAGAAGAAAAGGTAACAGTCACTCAGGAAGAAAAGACGGAAGTTAAAAAGCAGAAAGATTGAAATCTATATCAAGTATTATACTGGTACAACTACACCTTATAATGACACCTTTGAATTTAGATCAGCAAGTAGGTAGTAAGCACTGAAATTAGAAAAGAAGTACAAGCACAAAACAAGTTAAATACAAGCAAGAAACAGGAAAGAGGCTGCTTGGGTTTCTGTATAAGTCCTGATGGAAATGATCCAGACGTGATGTGATGGGATGAAGTCAGTCGAGTTACTTTTACATTCAATTCAAATCAATTACAAGTCAAGACTTAATTGGCATCAGAGCAGCACAGAAACAAAAAAACAAAGACACAGTAAGTTAAAAAAAAAAAACATTGGAAAATGTTACGAATCAATAAAGGACAGAAGAGGAAAAGAGAGAAACCAGTTTTATTTAGAGGTAAACATCAAACACAGCAGGAAAGAGTGCAACAGAAACAAAGAGTAGGCTGAGAGAAATGATTAATACAAGTCGAGAAGTCATTTAACAGTTCTGAGTGAGGAAGGAGAGAGAAAATACAGGAAAGGATGACAGTAAAGGGTGGAATAAGGCAACATTAGATGAGTTTGAATAGAACAGAATAGGTTATGTGAACTCTTACACAGTGAGCAGTTATATCTGCAGCATAAAGATGAGAGACGCAGCCTGAAACATTTATATTCTGCTGCCTTTCAACCTCAGTTTGGGCAGCAAAGCCAACAGCAAAAGACCACTTCTTACTGCAATTCCTAGTTGTGCATGTGTATAAGTAAAACAGGATTTAAAGCATCTCAGAAAAATAAAACTTTCCTGGGTGAATAGAGGAAAAATAACCCTCAATAGTTAAAGGCTCATTGGGTAGTGAGGTACAGAGCCCCAGAAACAGAAAATATGTTAAATGAGCATTTATGGACAGAAAAGAGAAAAGAAAAAAAAAGCTCTGCAGAATCAAAGATCACAAACACAGAAAATGATACAGGATTACTTATGACAGCTGTATTAAAAGCTAAAAATGTATGAGAGGTAGATTGTTAGAAAGGCACAAAAACAAATAAAATTCCAACTACATCCAGACCAACTTTAATTCCGTTGTTTGTAATAATGATACCAGTGTCACAGCTGTCTCGGTCGACTGGGTAACTAAACAGTGTTGATGCATAACCTCACTCATATACTCTCACACACACACACACACGCACACACACGCACACACACGCACACACACACACACACACACACACACGCACACGCACACACACACACGCACACACACACACTCTCAAACTGAGATTTAGTAAATAATTAGTCATTAAAAATAAGTCATTAAACAAACTCAGTTTTGTACAGTTTGACCCGTGAATCTTGCAGATATTATTCACAAAATTCAATCTCACAGTATTTTTCACCCACGTCTGTAGTGTTAGCCAACATCACTACTCTTTAAATTCAGAAAACAATAATCCTTTAAACGTTTTAAGTCTATATATTACATAACATCCTCTTCCAGGTGCTATTCGTCAGTAGAATGGACAGTAAATGGGTCCTACACTATTTACAACTTCAGTCTGTTTAGTCTCTTGAAGAGAGGTTGTGATGGAGACAGGAAGTAAAACCATTTCCACATTTCCAAGGATCTCACAATCTATCGTGCAGTGTCCATGGATCAGCCAATCCCAGAGTTCAAAAGAGACGTCTTCCCACCAGTGGGTGGCTCAGTACGGGGTGAAGCGGTTATATCCTCCTCTGTACAAACTGGCCTGTTGACAGAAACAGTGTGCCAGGTGTGACCAGGGTCTGCCGTTAACCACAGATGTAACAAGATAGCTTGCAACAGAGGCTGTGTGTGTGTTTTGACTCAACTCACCATTGTACCAACTCCATATGTCGTTGTTGGTCCAACTGAGTGGTGATAGGGATCCGCAGCTGTGGTGTAAATGCGTCCGTATCTGTTCAAAAACATCAGAAGCAGATGTAAATGTCATCGGCAATAGCCAGGATTTTAGAAAGGCTTGTTAACCTTTTTTTATTTATTAATTCAGCTGCTTAATAATAGTCTTTTGTAAGTTCTCCCTTTATAATGGCCTTTTCCACTACTTGATTCATTTTTATGTAAAAAAGGTCAAAGTGAAAGACATTAAGTTTAAAAGAAAATCTGAATTAGCCTTAATAAAACCTGTTATGTGTAGTTAACTAGTCGTTAAAACAAATTTACAGACACAAAACCAAGGACATGACCTCACTGAAGCTACT
The DNA here is from genome assembly GCF_031162955.1 of Sander vitreus. Classification (NCBI taxonomy): domain Eukaryota; kingdom Metazoa; phylum Chordata; class Actinopteri; order Perciformes; family Percidae; genus Sander; species Sander vitreus. Next base: position 13,367,150 of record NC_135860.1, read on the forward strand.
CTGATTAAGGGAAAATAAAACATTTTACCAACTGATTGGGGGTTAAAGTATAAAGCTTAATATGTCTTTTTATACTTCATTTTAATTAGCCTATTCAACTAACTGTATTATTTATTGGTGTATTCAGTTATATTTTTGACTCATCTGATAGAATGTAACTGCCTTTGATGGTTTTGGGGATCCATAAAGTATATTGTATGCACTCATGATAAATATGTGTTTGTAATTGTTGCAAGTGAGGCAGATACCCATATTTCAAAAAATCAGTTGAAAAATAAACTTGTCAGGCACTCTATTGTATAATGGCTCAATCAATGTAGCTCTACAGAATAAACCCTAAAATATAGAAAAGACTTCCCATCCTTTGAATTTGTCAGACCAGCAGTAAAAGCTGATTTGTAATCTTGTAATGAGAAACACATGTGGGGACTGTGTGGGGTGTTTCTCTGCCTACCCATCACTGTAGGTTGCTGTGGCAGCAGATACTGATTGAGCCACTCTATAAGCTGCAGGATAGCCACCCTGCACAGAAAAAAATGAAATAACATGAATATAGCTACACCACTTTAAATGACTTTAAGGAGGAGACGTGTGCAGCTACTTACATAGACTTCTGCTCCATACAGTCCATCCTGATATACCACCCTGAGAAAAGTGAGTGAAAACAATAATAAAATGTAAGCAGTGAATAAAGTGAATGTAGACCAGGTACTGGTACTTTGACACAGAGTTCCAAATCGCATACCTTTCTTTTTAGTATGTACTACAGCTGCCCTCACAAAAGTATGTACTGTTGAATGCAGTATGCATACAATTGGGACACACTTCTTCTTCATAACTTGAACTCTTGCTCATATAAAGCATGCTGACTTGCATACTACAAAATTCGACCGGATGCAGTAGGAGATCCTGGTATTTTTGGCATACTGCATTTGAAATACTGTGTATTGGGACATACTAAATCTCTTTTTGGCACACTGAATAGTATGGCAGTATGGGTATTGGATTGCAGGGAGTGTCTAACCCAGGGTAGGTGGGTACAGCAGTAGGCGTGGCTGCAGCAGAGCGAATTGTGTTGTAGACTGCTCGGCCTCGACCGCGCAGCGCAGAGCCCCGGTAGGCCAATGTGGGAGTTGCTACGGGATACGGGAAACTGGCAACTAAAGAAAGAAACAAATAGTAGAAAAAGTGAATAGTACAATGCTTGTTATCTTATAACAATAACAGATTGGTGTTACAAGGAGACTTACCTGTATAGAGTTCAGGTGCGTACATCGCCCCCATGACGGGGTTGATCTTCCATCCAGAAGCTACACAGAAAAGAATTTGAATAAGTTTCACAGAAATCTCCCAGAATCCCTCAGCACACAAAGTAAAATGAGCAAAAACGAATGTCTTACTTGAGATTTCACTATTCACAAGAGGCGTCTGTGGCTTCTTGGTAACCACTCTTGCAGTGGCATTATTAACCTGTGGAGACACAGAACATGTGACGATAAAAGATAAACATGCAGAATATTAATGTGGAAACCTACAAGTTTTGGGAAATTCTTCCTCACCTCAATCTTTCTCCCCTCCACAATCGTCCCATTCAGCTTTTCTCTTGCTCGGTCAGCCTCACCCGCACTCTCGAAGGTGACAAACCCAAAGCCCTGCAAGTTCACACAGTCATATTGTGTGTTTAAATTCTGTTTTTGTTCATTAAAAATTCTGTTTTAGATCTTATCATATTTCTGTGATGCTCACCTTGGACCCCCTCTCATTGAAGATAATTTCTACATCAAGGATCTTCCCAAATTGCTGAAAATGTCAGAATAAGTAAGTAAATATAAAAAATAAGATAAAGATCATTACATTTACTAATATGGACCACAACTGTACAAATGCATTGTAATTCTGTGTGATATCGAGAAATTCATACCCCAAACATCTGGCGGAGGTCCGGGTCTCTGAAGCGGAAAGGGATGTTGGAGACATGAAGGCGTTTCGGTTGGGCCTTACCTGACCCCTCCTCATCACTTCCACTTCCTGCTCCGCCCGCTGATGACACGGACATGCTCAGAGACTGGGGGTCAGAGGTCACAGGGGCCAAGCCATCCTCCTGACAGTGAGAAAGTATGAAAATAGGAGAAGGAGGAGGAGAAGAAGCAAGCACGTGGATAGAAGAAGAATGGACGGGAAGGAAGAGGACGTGAAAGAACAAACAAAAACAGAAAGATGGAAAACAAAAGATGGAAAAAGAAAGAGTATAAATGAGATGAGAGTAGGTGAGAGGAAAAAACGGGAAGAGGGCATCAGTAGAAAAGCAAAGAAAGAAAGGGGAACAAATCATAAAGTCAATTCAGAGAACCAATTCTGCAACATCTTTCAGAGAATTCTGTTCTGTAAAGAATATATCCAGTCGCGTAAGCATCACAAGGGCATTAGGCAAAGATCATTTTCATGAAGTGATTCAATCCAAAGTTCAAAGAGCATTCAGCAACCAGTGATCCCTCTCAGGCAAAAGTGAGGAGGCACCAAAGGGCTCCATTTTAGTGAGGCGCTACATGCCTTTAGGACAGTATGAAGACTAAAACAGTGTACAATAACAACAAAGATGATATATCTGACACTAAAACTACTTATGCTCACTCAAGCTGTGGCAAAGAGAGTAAATACAGTTTAAGCTCCCCTGAAAAGCAAGAAAGACTTAAACTTAGTCCTAAAATTATCTGCAGTTATAGTAATCTGTAATATACAAAACTATGGTAATATTTAATAAAATGCCCCATGCAAAAAACTTCAAGTACTAATGTGCCAAAACCAAAACATTCATTATCCCACAATGCACCACGATGCTAGTGTGTGCATGTGTATGTGTTGATCAACCATTGCAAAAAAAGTTAAATATATGTTTTTAAGACAAATGAATGAGTCCAAACAAGAAAACTGCAGTAAAAGGTCTGCAAGAAAAATTAATGTAAACACAGTGAGCTTCAGCAGTGATCAAGAAGGAGCGGAAAAATATACATTGAAAAGCAAAAAATTATTGATATATGAAAAAAATGGCAGTCCTTAACCTAATGCAGAAGTGAAGACTTGAGTATATTAGCATTCTAATACCAAGAGGCAGATAGTGGAAAAGGCCTCAGTGCAGCAGTAAAGAATAAAATGAAACCAAAGTAAACAAGGCAAAGAAGGTGCGCAAAAAGCTTGAAAAGGAAGAGGGTGATGGGTGGGGGGGGGGAGGGGAGGCAAAGAGCTCAAAACTGTACGTTCCACAAGGGTCAGTCTGGGGTCACGGTGCTGCTTTTCTGCCAAGGGTTAAAGGTCAATTGTCAAGTGGCATAATTAATAAGTTGGGGATAGAAGGGACAGAGACACATTCACACACAGGAGCGTTGTACACACATAAATACACACAGCCCATTGGATTACACTACAGTGGCTTACACATACACACACACACACACACACACACACACACACACACACACACACACACACACACACACACACACACACACACACACACACACATACACACCAGACAGGCTACAGTGGAGGGGAGACAGGGAGAGAGGTTTGAGTTGAGTGGTGGTGTCATGTCACGATGCAGAATTGTGTTTCTGGACCTGAGCGATATTTCAGAGGGGGAAAGGGGGTCATCTGGTCAGCCTCCCCCTTTGACCCCCTCCCTCCATGGCGACGTCTCAACTTTCCCCCGAAAATCAGCACGGACCCGAGTATGTCAGGGGCTCTAGTAATAAAATATATAGATGGGGCCACAAAACACCATTTATGAGAGGAGGAAGAGAGATGTGCTGCAGCAGGACAAAGCTGACCTGCCACACAGACCAGACTAAAAACGTCTGACCATATCATTGTGGATGTGTTCATGCCTGAAGGAAAATTGATTAGTGTATGTCATATAAGCAATACTAATTTCTGTCTAAATGGATCCCTAAAAACCTTATTGTCTTCATGCCAACAGAATATTTCAACCTGCTTCCAATTTAAATCATATTTTTAAGGATTTTCCAGACTACAGCAATGCTAGCATCTCTGTTACTTACACAGTGGTGCATGGTAACCTGCTCACAATGACAATGCTACAGTATAATGTTTACCATGTTCACCAAGTTAGCATGCTAACACGCTAAATCTTGGTTTATCCTGATAGCATGCTAACATTTGCTAATTAGCACTAAACACAAAGTACAGCTGAGACTCATGGAAATGTTCATCATCACCATGAGTTTTGCAGCTATTTGGTGTTGAAGTGTTGAATGAACTGAAGTTTTGACCTGATGATGGCGCTAGTGGAAAAGTCACAGCATCACCGAAGTCATTAGGATTTATGCTCTTGGGACCTTGAATATCAGTGGCAAAGATAATTCATTCAAAACTATAAATGTGAACCTCACCTGGGGACCATGAATGTTTCAAAATGCCATTGCATTCCAGGGACGTTTGTTGAGATATTTATGTGTGAACCAACCAACAGACCAACATTACCATTCCTAGGGCCTTGCAGCTAGCACAGTTAATAAGAAAGGATAATGCAGGTCACTGCACTATAATCAAAGAAAATGAAATTTGCTTTTAGTAAATATTTAGAACAAGTTTTTTATTTATTTATTGGAAACAGTTTGAAATAATCTTATTGCGCTGTCGGATGTTTTCACTTATTTAAGAAAATAAGAATTACAGACAAAAGTTGCATATATTTTGTAGTGTGACAAACTGTGTTGAATATACTTATCAAAAAAACATTATTCTTATATTAACATACAGCTGCTTTCTTTTATGTTACAACAACATTTTCCATTTAAATAAAAAGTCGTCTGTGCTGTTAAAACAGTAAATCCTTTAACACACTTAACCGTAAACTATCAATACCATCACAAAATGTCACAGCCATAATCTTGAAAGGTGATCTGTTTTATAGCATGCTAAATAAGACACAGGGGAAGCGGAATAGTGGGGATTTATTTTCATCAACAAATCCCCACTCAGCTGCCCCCCCCCCCCCACACACACACACACACACACACACACACACACACACACACACACACACACACACACACACACTTTGGGTGAGAGTGGCCTTCCCTACATGGACACAACAGTGGAAGTGGGGCTCTAAATATAGAAGGAAACTCAATCTGGCCATGTTCCCCTGATAGGACATATGGATGTACTACCTGAAGCAGCAGGGCTTCTTGTCGCATTAACTTACTGAAGATCAGATTTTATTGGGACATTCTTTTCTTGTCATGAACTGAATTGCACTCACAAACTGTTCTTACCGTGTTACTGGATGTCAGAGCCTCTGCCCCGTCAAGCTGAGGGCCCTGATAGACTCTGAGTTGGGGATGTTCGGGGTACTCTGAGCTGGGGTGTGCAGTGGTAAAATCAAGAGGTGGCAGTCTGCCTACAGATGTTGGCGGACCTTGACCAGGCGGGGGATAGGAGGGAGGAGGGGCATAGACCTGAGGCAGGGTGGGGTCGCCGCTGCCGGGGCCGGCCTCCTGAGAGGCACCTCCCTGCAGGAAGACAGAGAGGGAGCAATGAAATCAGCCCCTGATACCACACAAGATATCAGATGTCAGAGGCATAAACAAACTAACCACCAGGTTGTTACTGTTCTTCTGCTTTCACAATAATAAATTGTTGTGATTTGCAAATGTTTATGATGCATAAACAAATCATTAAAAAGTATGAGAATGACAGAATGAACATGTATAATCCCAGCTTCTAAATTTCTAGATGCTTGTTTAAGCCCAAATGTTTGTAATTGCTTGTTCAAATACTAAAATTAAAAAGATCTCTTCCTTGTCAGTGGTGGAAACTAAGTACATTTACTCTGTACTTAAGTACAATTCTGAGCTACTACTTTGATTTTCTGCTACTTTCTACTACACTAGACTTTAGTATTTGATTACTTTAGTTACCGGTTAATTTGCAGATTCAGAATAGTAATTCAAATGTTGTCAACATATAAATCTTTATTGTACATATCTATCTTTAATGATCCCTGGAAGGAAATTCAGCTACCCAGCAGAATATAAAGTAATTCATGTTAGCCCTAACTTTACCAACTGCAACATTAAAGCAATGAACAAAACAATGTATCAATAGTTATAAACCAACAAATGATTCTGAAAGGAGCCATTCTCCATAATGAGAACTTTTATTTTTGGTTCTTTATATTCTAATGTTGATACTTTTCTACTTTCACTTCAGTAAAACTGTGAATGCAGAACCTTTCGTAACATTTCTGCACTGTGGTGTTGCTATGTTTACAGCTAGAGCTGAAACAATTAGTTAATTAATCAATTCATTTAAATTATTTGGCAACAATTTTGATAAATAATTAACCCTCTGTCATTTGTCAAGCAAAACTGCCAAATATTTCACGGTTCCAGTTTCTCAAATTTGAAGATTTCTTGCGTTTCTCTGGTTTATATCGTAGTAAAATTTACTTTTTACTGTCAAACAAAAGAACCAGGGAAATTGTGACAGGAGCTTTGCAGTATATTCTGACATATTATAGAATAAATGATCAATCAGTTCATGAAACAAATAATAGATAGATCAATGAATGATGAAAACAAGTGTTTTTTTCTATTTAGTTTTGAGTGACTCAGACACATCTTAATCCTCATTTCAGTCAAATAACACTGTAAAACTGTTAACTCCTTTAAGTCAGAAACAGTTAGGCACAGATCACAGAAACAGAAGGGAACAACCATGCTATACCAGCCCTAAACAGTCTTGACACAAATAAATGATCAAATTTAGAAGCTAAAAGCATTGTCTTACCCCTTTACTGCATTCCTCGATTTCTGATGCATTGTCTAACAACTGCTGCATGTTTTAATGCCAGCTGGCCACCCGCCTACCACACCATAAGTTCCACTCATCCACCAATCACATCATAGGATCGCCTGAGCAAAAGGGACCAGGAAGCCACACCATGCAGCTGTGGTCATCTGTAACTGTCAATCACCTCATCCCCCCCACCCACACTGTCTTCAATTTAAACCCTCAAGAGCACACACACACACACACACACGCACACACATGCACACACATGCACACACGCACGCACGCACGCACGCACACACGCACACACACAAGGTATTTATGAATGCAAATGCTCCTACAGTTCAGTTCACTTCAGTATATCATGCTAAAGGTCGACTCTAAGAATACCACGTTTGAGAGGTCTACATTTGAATAAAATATATCCCCACTACACCTACTACTACTCTGCTGGAAAACAGCTCTTCTTCTCTTTTAACAATAATATTTCTGACTTCATGCTCAAATATTTAATAATTATAAACAATGCTTTGGTGGTAGTAAAGGTATTATCACATCATACTAAAAGATATGGGAAGTACAGCAACTAAGAACCCCGGCTGCAATGATGGACGGTACCGGTGTCGTGTTGTAACAGGTTTCAAATAACCGTCTGTTGAATCGCGTTGACACCTGCGCAATATACCCGTGTTGACGTTAACACATCCAACGGGTGCGATCTAGCATATACCACATGGAAGTGGTATTGACCTTTTTTTTTTTTTATAGGTCAAACTATTCCTTTATTCGAGGATATTTCTACTGTAGTATTAATATTTTCACTTAATTAAAGGATAATAAAAGTTCTTGCGTATCTGTATCGTAACAGAACTTATATTCACGTGTTGCCTTACATGCAAAATGCCACAGGTTTGTCAGCCAGCTTTAGGATTTAGAAGGATTTATTATAATCAAAAACTCTCTCCACTGTCATTTCATAAACTCTCATATATCTCTCTATCAGAAGGTGTGAAGAATTTGAGATATGAAGATGCAGATAGTACAATAAAGAACGAATGGTTGAATAGGGGTCAAACACTTGAGCCAAGTTTTCAAACTGCACACTTAAGTCGCTATGGCTGGCAGTATTTAAGTACATGAGAACGGTAAGCTTTTACCATCACACAAAGGTTGGACTGAACCGATTACTGAACTTCTTTGTTCCTCACTCGGTCAATTTACATTATTATTCACAGCAGTGCTTTGGGCTAAATGCTTTCGCACAACGAATGGTAAAATGCTGATGTTTAGCAGGTACAATGTTTACCATGTTAACCATTTGAGTTTAGCGTGTTAGCATTATAACATTTACTTATTAGCACTAAACACAAAGTAGGCTACATCTGAGGCAGATGGGAATGTTGTTAGTTTTTCAGGTGTTTGGTCACAAATCAAAGTATTGAGATTTAAATTTTGACCTGATGGTGGCGCTAACAAAAGTCAGGGGATCACCAAAGGTATTGCAATTTGTCCCGAGGAGAACATGACTGTGTACCAAATGTCATGGCGTTCCATCCAATAGTTGTTGAGATATCTCACAAACACAAAAGACACAAAAGTGAACTTTGTGGTGGCACAGTGTGGCACTAAAGGAAAAGTCAGGAGATCACTAAAGTCAGTATGCTTCATCCTCTGAAGCAGTGATTCTCAAACTGGGGTCTGTGGCACTCTGCGAGGGGGTCCGTGATATAACATTTGTATTGTTTTTTTTTTTAACAAAGGGCTGTATAGTTCAACAAATAATATTTTAATATTTAAAGCTACAGTGTGGAACTTTTATATATTAATGAACGTTACATAAAGCCCTTTCAAAACAAGTTCACACAATGTTGATTAAGCCTATCACCGCCAGGGAAAACTCTCTATATTTCTCAGTCTACCGTAGTTGTGGTGTCTGGTGTCTGGTGGCTGTGGCGACATTCCCACTCAGAGTCTGGAGAACATGAATGTCTGTAAACAATTTCACAACAATCCATCCAATACGTCTTTAATTCTGGACCAAAGTGGTGGATCAACTGACTGACAATGCCACCTCTTGAGCCGTAACCCTAGTGTGGATGAAAAGCATTTCCTAAGGCAAAACATACTGGAAGTGTAAATCAATTTTTTTAAATCCAACATACCCTGCTATTACATTTGTTGTTGTCATTTCTAATTCTGAAAAGTACAGTATAATGAAGGATTCTCCAGTGTTAGCAGTATCATGCTGGAACATGTGTCCAAACGCTAACTCATGTCTGTATTGTGTCTCATTTATCTCAAGAAACAAACAGTGTCTGACTGCCTCGACCGTCCTCACAGATAAAAAAGTGACAGATGCGGGAAGATAACACAATCTGTTAGATATCACTACCAGTCTTTGTATTCCCACAGACTGTAACCCCCAGCCACTGTGCCTGATTCAGTATCACAGTGTCAGCAGGGATAAAGACACTGTCCCCCCACCCTCGCCTCCTTTTTTTGACATTTGTTCCCTCATTCTCTCGTCTCCCTCCTCAGCTGTCAGTTGGTGGTCAGAGTTCAACGGCTCTGAGCCAGGTGCCTGCTGAGACAGCTGCCACAGGATTTACACGCAGACGACACTAAACTGCAGATGTGGCCTTTTAGTGCCGGCCAAGTTACAAATGGTTGTAACACGTAGCTTATTAAATTAAACTAAATATCCCTTTCCCACCCATTCATTCTCTACATTCTGCTTCCTTCCTTTACTAACACTCACACTAGGTTTGGCTTTTATCAGATAGTTGATAATGAAGATAAGGTAAAGATGGGTGAGTGACAAAAATCCCTGACCAGATTTCAAAACCTACACTCTTCAAACAGATTCTTCAATCATGCAGATATTTCTGCAGAAAACTGCTAAAAATTGTGCTCAGTCCATGGAAATGTAACATTTTATAGTAGTAAAAAGTTTAGGTTGTTTTGGAAAAGTATCTCATTCCTCAGGCCTTGAAACTCTGTTTTTGGTTCCAGTCACCTCCAAACAACGTCTTTTTACACTTGTTATAGTACCCCTTTATATTTTCTTAAATAAAGAAATAGATGTGAATATTATGCTTGAACAGCTAAATACTCAATATGTTAATGCACAACAGGCAGGTTTCATACCTATTATAAGTAGAGTTGAGTACAGAAAACAAGAAAGGTGACAGAATCTCCTCCTGTGATTATCTGCTCAAGAGAGGCGGGCTAAAAATACTGCTGGTGTGTGAATCACAGAGACAAGGTAGAGAGATACCAGATGCATTGTGGCATTAATGGTATGTCAGGGACACTTAGACACACACACACACACACACACACACACACACACACACACACACACACACACTGTTGGCATCACTGAGACCAGTAGACTAAAGATAACCTCTAATGTGTCCTTACCATTAAATGAATAAGATCTTTCACAATCAAGAAGTGTTCTTCCCCCACCTCCCATCAGGCCTCTTTTATTTTTCATTCCTCTAATCTCTTCTGTGTGTGACACATTTAGTCACTATTACAACACTAAACTATTTTAGATGTGACTAATTAATTCAGGGAAATAATGCCCCTTTGGTTTCTTCTGGTGAATTAAATGATTTCGTCCTCACTGAATATGTTGTCTTGATGGTTGATTACACATTTAGAGCTGAAAGAATTAGTCGAAAAAAGGATAATTTATTGTTCAGCAGATGAGCAGATTAATCAGTAGTGAAAATAGTTGTTGGTTCCAGCCCTAAACTCATTTAACTATGGATTATATTCCCATTTGTATTCATATAATGACACAATATAATATCTTATTTCTTACTCCTGAATCACCTTATAAAGACTCAACAGAATGGAGATTGGATGATGCAGACTTGTGAAGAAAAACATTTATGTGAGAGCAAAGTAAGGAGCGTTTACCTGAACTATGCTGGGGTAGCATGTGGTTGTCTGTGGGTAGACAGGGAGTCCATAAGGCTGGAGAATCACAGTGGGTGAGGAGAGCATGGCCCAAACACCACGCACAACGAGACAGGGAACGGTGGAAGATGGGAGGACAAGGAGAAAGAGAGCAGGGGAAAAGAAGGGTTGATATGCACACAGGAGAGCAGGCAATTAGGCTGGGAGAAAAAAATCCCAACAGGAGAAAACAGAAGATCCAAGAGGGTGAGGGGAAAGAAGGTTAAGACTCAATTTAACCTCGCAGATAAGTCAAAGAAGAAAACGCAAAGAAAGTCCACAAAACAACCGATGTCCTGTCCGTAAAAGACACAATATAGATCAGTGAAAGAGAAAGCAAGTGAGCCTCTGTGTGTCCATCAGTTGATCATGCAGCCTGACAGACAGAAACACATGCTCAGGGTCCCATTTCAGAGTTATATAAATAGTCACTCATGTCCTCTCTGAATTTACCACCTTACCACCCTCACTCTTACACATGTTGTCACGTAAGATTTTGTTACACACGTATACAATAACAGCCTATACATCAGTGTATGAGAAAACACTGAATCCAAAGTAAGTCAATTAACTCCTTGTGTACCCTAAAGTGATAAATTCCACCATAGACAGCTGCAAGTCTGTTATCATTTTTTGACAACATGAATCCTATGTTACACACACTGACACACATATCCTACGGTGGCCGACAGGGGCAAACGCCCTGCAACTTAAGAAAACACACACAAATAGACAAAACACAAGCAAATTAAGAAAACAACTGCACTACAACGCACTGCAAATATGAAACGCACACAAACCCAGAAAACAAATGCAACAAAAAAAACGCAGCATCCAGATTACACAACGGAAGTTCTCCAGACCTCTAGAGGGAGCAGCTAAGTGGAACAGCTTGATTTTCGACCCCACAGGGAGAGAGAGAGAGAGAGAGAGAGAGAGAGAGAGAGAGAGAGAGAGAGAGAGAGAGAGTGTGTGTAAATATTAAGTCTATGTTTGAGATATGTTTTCTCTCGTTTGGTGGGTGTGTCTCGGCTCAGGTCACAGGTGATACTCAATCAGCAGAGACGTCTGTAAACTCGTGGTAATAAAACATTTAAAAATGCATCAGCGTTTAACGTTGACGTTTGTTTAAGCCATATTACATGAGAGGGTTTAATTTCGAGGTCCGAAAGGCGCATTACTGAATTATAGGCCTACTCAAGTGTAATACTGTGATTATACAACAACGGTTACCAACAAAATAAGTGATCAATCTGTATTCATATTGTGGAGCAATTCGCTCTTGAAATACAAAAACCAGACAGGATTTATAGTCCCTCCCTGTTTAGTAAACCAGCCAATTTACCGTGGGATTTATCAAACTGAATAAATCCCGCTCGCACATATAAACACAAAACTGCTTTGCTAACTCCAACGTGTTGTAAGTAAGACATCTGCTGAAAAAGTTATTGTATTCATTAGCATGATTGCCGTACTGTTTAGTTCACAAACATCCAACACACCAAAGTACAAACACATAGCGGACCAGACGCGAGCTTTTATTTTGAAAATCCGAAGCTCGGGGACGGCACCAGCCGGGAGGGCATGAGACGGGAGCATAGACTGTATATTACCAATATATTATGTTATTAATAATAATAATAATAATATGAATGTAATATACAGTCCATGGAGTTCTCCAGGCTGCAGCCATACCCGACTCTAATAAAAAGGCAGAGCGCTCTCTCCCGTGGGGTCGAAAATCAAGCTGTTCCCTCTAGAGGTCTGGAGAACTTCCGTTGTGTAATCTGGATGCTGCGTTTTGTTGTTGCATTTGTTTTCTGGGTTTGTGTGCTTTTCTTTTTGCATCGTTTCATATTTGGTTGTGTTGTGTGCATTTGCAGCGCGTTTGCTGAATGCTGCGCATGTGTTGTCAAATTAATGAAGTTGTTTTCTTAATTTGCTTGTGTTTTGTCTATTTGTGTGTGTTTTCTTAAGTTGCAGGGCGTTTGCCCCTGTCGGCTACCAGCACACACACACATGCATTTGAAGCTAGTACAGTCAGTGTTTTCCAAAGATATAAAGGCTATACACGAGTGTTTTCGGCTGTTTTTTTCTGTTTGACCAACAGGGTGCGACAAGACCAGCATTCCCACTTCCGTTCGAGCGTAGAGAGGCATGATGGGATATGTAGTGCGTGTGTCCGCACTATAAAATCAACGTGAACTTCCTTTAACTTCCTCTTTACTGCGCAAGCCTGAGCGAGACAGGTATGTACTGCAACTACCTACTACAACGTCATATAAACTCACAGCGTATTGACCTTTAAAATGTACAAACGTTGATTAACAGTGATAAGAAACGTGGCTTTATGGGCGAGGGCGTATGTGTCTTTTTAATAACCAGCGTATTATTTTGTTACGGATTGTTGAAGTGAAAAGCTAATTTGTCTAAGCTAACGCTAGCTTATCACATTGAACAACGTGGTGCGGTGCAGCTGCGGCCTAGTCGTATGGTTGAAAAATAGCTGGTTTTTAACGCTTATTTACATTATTTACTGTAATTAAAAACTTATTCCTGTGATTGTGTGTTAAATTTGTGATTTTAATTGTGTAATAAGATCGAAAAGAAACCCAAATGACATGGTTTGAAACAAGGTTACCACAGCCCGGTTTGTTCAGATGAGCATATTTTGATAGCAGTACGCAGTAAATGCTTCTAAAATGTGGCTCCAATCTGAAGGGTGTAACGTTACTCTTGTCCAATTGAGACGATTTAGTGTGAATGGGACTAGCTAGAAGATTTCTGCTTATAAGAGCTTGGGGAGACTGCAGTGTGTAGTTGTGAATATTTACCCATCTGTTTTATAGACTTAGTTAAACTGATTAACCTAAGTCTGATATCCTGATTTTTGCAGGCACTTCTAAGCCGCCATGCCCGTTGCCAGGAGTTGGGTTTGTCGCAAGACATATGTCACCCCCCGCCGTCCCTTCGAGAAGTCCCGTCTCGACCAGGAGTTGAAACTCATTGGTATGCTGTGATTTCATGGTTACCAGTGTAGTTATGTTGCCCTCTTTCGGACTTTAAAGCACTGAACTTGACTGTTTACTGTCCCATCTTTCAAGGCGAGTATGGTCTGAGGAACAAGCGTGAGGTGTGGAGGGTCAAGTTCACCCTGGCCAAGATTCGCAAAGCTGCCAGAGAGCTGCTCACTCTTGACGAGAAGGACCCCAAGCGTCTGTTTGAAGGTATGCAACAATAATTCAAATAAGAGCAGTGTATTGGCCGATGATTACGTTATCAATTTTCAGACTTTTCTGTGGTGTCAAGAATTCCTCGTCAATGAGGCCAATATCATCACTTTACTCAAATTGCCGTATGTGCCTGTGTTTGGGATTGTAAATGGCTCCTGTGTGGCTTTCCAGGTAATGCTTTGCTCAGGCGTCTGGTGAGGATCGGTGTACTGGACGAGGGTAAGATGAAGCTGGATTACATCCTGGGTCTTAAGGTTGAAGATTTCTTGGAGAGGAGGCTGCAGACGCAGGTCTTCAAGCTTGGACTTGCCAAGAGTATCCACCATGCCCGTGTCCTTATCCGCCAGAGGCACATTCGGTAAGCTTTAAGGCCCCTAGGGAACAAATGATACAGGGGCACAAGTCTTATGAGGGACTCATCAGAAACTCAATGCTTCCTTTCCTTAGAGGACCATCAACTTGTAACGCTCCCCACTGAGATCAGTTTAAAATTTCAGCAAGGTCAATTCGGTATCAAAACCGTATACCTTGTAGACATTGCCCAGAGACAATCCTGCCACCGAGGGCTTGGACTGTGCCATTGTGGTGTTGTGGCTGTCAGGTAAGGTATGGGGGATTGCACCTCGGGCAATTTTAGTATTCACTCTAAACTTGTGATGTATGTAGTAAATACTCAGGCTGATGATTTAACTTTATATACTCAGATTTTCTGTGGTGTCAGGAATTCCTCGTCAATGAAGCCTGCCGTAAATTGATGGCGCTAGCCCATCTACATGTTTTAAGATTAATACATTTAAAGCGAAACATGTGAAGGGGGACTTTAACATTTAAATGTCTTTTTCTAAAGTGAATCTCTTTTCTGTCTCTGCAGTGTGCGCAAGCAGGTGGTGAACATCCCCTCCTTTGTGGTTCGCCTTGACAGCCAGAAGCACATTGACTTCTCCCTGAGGTCACCATATGGTGGTGGACGCCCAGGCCGCGTCAAGAGAAAGAATGCCAAGAAGGGCCAGGGTGGAGCTGGAGGAGCTGATGATGAGGAGGAGGATTAAGGAGGATATCCTCCAGGGGTGTTCTGATACTTCTGTTCTGGCAAAATTTTCAATAAATGGTCTGACTGAGAACTGAGTTGTGTGTGTGTATATATATAATATATATATTTTTCCTCCCCATAATGTTTGTGCTCATGAAGTCTACGGTTAGTACAGGTTTATATTGTAGAGTAATCATGGACATGAGAAGTGGGACAAAGTTGTATTGTACTGAAAAAGGGTGTTCATTTTCAAATTACGTAGGACTTTAAGTTAATTGGCTTTAATTGACTTTTTCTGTGCTGATGTGATGGCCATATGAGTTGAAGGAGCTGATGGGATTACATTTCCCTGGAATTGTAACGCGTACGATTGTGATAATATTGAATCGGGTCATCCCTGAAATACGAATGGTTTAGTCTACACCCCTCCTACGGTTACAATGGTACCGTCCTAGTAGGTGGCGTCGTTCAACCAGGAAGTAAATGTATTTTGTGGTGTTCTCTTAATACATCCATGGGTTGGGTGTGCACAGTCTGCCGGAGATATTAAACCGTGGCTGTTTAACACCTTTATACATGTAAGTAATCAAGTTTACCAACTGAAGCTTGCTAATATAATTCTAGGTCACTTTGGAAGGTACTAAGAAAATGTAGCATTTAGTTTGGACTCGCAGTGCTAACGTTTGCACGGACTGATACCAGTAAATACAGACAGGACTAACTTAAAGTTGTTTAACCTCTCCTCATCCAGTCTGCGCCGTCTTTAATTTGTTTTATCTAACAATTTATAAAGCAATGACTTTCCTTTTCTCAGACTATTTGTGTAACGTTACCACGTTTACTCGCCTAGAAGTAGCTTTTAAAGTCAAGGACGTGATGAAAGACACATTTTAGTCAGCTCTGACCGTTTTTTAACCGAGTCCAGAGTAAATTAAACCATGAGTATTTGTACCGTTAAACGATCAATGAAGTCGTTGTTTGCCCCAGTTTTCTCCTTGCTCCTTTTTTCGAGCACCTTTCAAAATAAAGGTACAAGGTGCTGCAACACTGTTACAAACCGCTCTTGCGTAACTCACCGGAAATGACCATATTTGGGAGGATGTTCGCTTCACATGGATATATTGTGAAATACACCCTGAAGATTTCATAATTGTTGTTGCTTAAGTTGAATAAACCATATCAGCATATCAACTTCTCACAATTAAAAAGGAAATTGCCAAGATAAATGGTAGACAAAAATAAATTGGTATATTTTAAGACTATTAAGAGCAACTTATTTTAGATCAATTGCTAGGAAGTAGCTGCAAAAAACGTCCACACATTTCAAAATAGAGAGAAATAACGACAATTTCATGATATGGAAGAAACAGACTAAGAGGTAACATTTCCTAGTAATGTAAAAAAAAAAAGAAAATGCAAACCCTCACTTTTTGTATATCACTTTTGGATAAATGTATTCCCTTTACTTTGCAATATTATGTACTCTAGCACTAACAACATCCTCAAAACATACTATAGGATTTAATCATATCTGTGTAATGCAGTCTCAATAAAAATAGAAATAATTTGTTGCAGGGTAAAGGAATAGATTGTTGTTGACTCATAATTGTGGATTGTCTATTAATGATGTTTCATATGTGCTTAGTTTTCTATATGAGCAAGTTTGGAGCTTATTTGTGTTTTCTGTGCCAGCAGAGCAATGTCTCCCGATGAGCTGGTGTACCTGGGAATTCTTGCTGCCTCCATCCCTGTTGGATTCCTCTTTCGTTACCTCAGTGAGTATTTTGGAACATAACATCTCTAGTCTCGCTTTGCCAGACCTTCCTCCACAACGCTGTGGAGCTGCGGAGGAGGGTTTGGCTGGTCCACACAGCATTCCGGGATGGTAGAAAAACGTGCTCTGGTTTATTGGCATTTCTTTAAACCAATCACAATCGTCATGGGAGGCGCTAAGTGCTGCACGGAGCCCCGGTGCAGCTGGAAAATAGCCTCGGGAGGGACTTTTTTTGGTGGAACATTTTTGGTGTATGTTCAAAAGTTGTTTTAGTCGTGCAACAGAAAACTCAGATTCAACAGATAGTCTAGTTAGTTGTCTCGATTTACCTTGCAGCGATCTGAGGAGCAGGTAACCATAGTCCTCATAAATCCACCGGAGTGTAGAATTCCAACACAAAGAAAGCTGAAGGTAACGGAAATCTGGTCGAAAAAAAGGACATATGGCGGAATTTCTGGTGGCAACTGGGCAATCCGGGAAGTGAAAGGTCGTGGATATAGACTTCAAAACTAGTAAAATGCATTGTTTATTTTTATTTTGGCCAATGCTGTTGGTTATACCTTATGGTCTCTGTAACTGACTGATGTGAAATAAGATTTCTTTATATTTGTCCTCTAAAGGTAATAAACAAAAATTTGAAGGAAGGAAAGGAAATTATCAAAAACTAGGATTTGTTATTTTTTTACATACAGAGGTTGGACAAAATATCAAACAGTATAATTCTAACATTATTTAACTGAGGAACAGGGCTGCCTTTCCATCTGCAGTTCAGTGCTGCTCAAGATGCTCATAATTGTACATATCCTGACACGTGTCTCATACAGTAGAGTACTGGACCGTTTATTTATAGGAGAGCTTTCTGTTCATTGACGGGATGAATGAAGTGGAAATCTGCTTTACAGTCTCTGCTCCATTGCCTACTATTAAGGATTAGTAATGTTTAATCTGGTGTTTGGAGTGACCATTAATGATGCTGAAAGATGATTGTTTTAATCGTTTCCTTTGTTCATGGTTCTGGTTTTTGTGCCCCTTAACCTAATGTTAAGCCTGTCTGTATGCTTCGCAGCCTCTTTTTCTTTTATAAGTACAGTTTACATGTTGTCATGTTCTAAAATGATCAAAATCGACGAGCAGAACCAGAGATTCTTTTTTTTTCTTTTTTTTTATTCAACACATTCTTCTTCGTTCACAATGCCAAAAGGGGATACGGCGATTTTCCGCAAGGTTTCGTTCCGTTTAAGTGTCACTTAAACGGCCCATTTGTGTGAGGTCCTGTGTTGTTCTTTAACCCTCCAATGTAGCACAAGTAGACTTTATATTTCACAATTACTGTTTTTTGTCAGATCATTTATAGATCTTGTACTTGAATGCAGCTTTATGGAGAAAGAGAGAAAGAAAAGAGACAAGCACTTTGTTGTTTGGCAAACATTTAGCTGTAACACAAACTCCTGGCCAGTTCAGTGTTTCGTTTGAGGGTAAAAAATAATAGTGTTTTAAAACTTTCTTGTGGCAGCGACAGATGCAGTGATGTTTCCTGTTTACTGTACGAGACTCTCACACAGCCTCAAAACCGACTGACAAGTCTGATGACATGATTGGCCACCGCAGCGTGACGTCGGTTTGCATTTCTCCTAAAGTTGACTCTTTTTGCCGCCGGTGTGCCAGTTTAGCTGGTGATCATGTTAACTGGTGATATTTGCATGAAATCAGTGAATATTCAACAAGGCTCTGCCCTGCGTTCTGCTCTGCCTCCACTCCTCGAGTGCCAGAGGTTCACATTTTCATGAAGTGTTTGCAAGTAAGACAAAATAGCGGATATCGATGAAAACATCACCAGTTTATGTGTAATACACGTCCGTTTAAGCATTATCCACACAAATACGACACATACTGTATGAACGGAAAAAAATAAAACAAAACAAGGCACTAGAGATCTAGCTGGGATTCGAACCTTGGATGTCATGGACAAAAAAGTTGACAGACTAGCTTCTATGTCATCTATACCACTACACTACACATCACTGAAATAATGTTGTGATTTCTATCTGTATATTGGACTTTTAGTCTAAGTTAACGCAGGTCAACATATGAGAGAAATATACGCCCATGTTAACTGGTGATATCACAATTTAACATGGGCAAATGCAAGCCTCGAACATTAAAGTAGGTTCACCTTTGCCTCACATATCAAAACCTAACTGATGTACAACAAACTGGCATGACCCCACTTAACACTTTATTCCGTTTTGGGGGTAAAAATGAAACACGTCAGTCACGCGCAAACGTGATCATTTATCATTGTTATTGTGGGCCATCTCATACGAAGAATGTGTAGGCATATCTCAGCACAAACAGTCTCTTTCAACCTGTGCCACAAGTCAACTGATTATAGTTGTGTTTAATTTTATTAGACCCATAGTATGTCTGTGTCGACCCAGAATCGCGTGCTGATCCTCGTTTTCTCTCGGGCGACTTAGTGTTATCTTAGTCTCTGTTAAGTTATGAAGTGAGTTGCAGCAAAAGTCTAGTGATTTAAAGTGAAGAATATATGAAGCTTATTTTCTCTTGACTTTTATTTATCCCACACATCATTTGTTGACCTACTTTGACAACACAAAATGGTCATTATGGTATATGATTACTGTACTGAGAGAGTTTGATAACATTCAGATGTTGCTGTTTCAGATTCCTAATATGGGTCTAATGAAATTAAACACAACTAATCAGTTGACCTGTGGCACGGGTTGAAAGAGACTGTTTTTGCTGAGATAGGCCTACACATTCTTCGTATGAGATGGCCCACAATAACAATGATAAAAGATCCCTTTTGCGCAAAACGGAATAAAGTGTTAAGTGGGGTCATGCCAGTTTGTTGTACATCAGTTAGGTTTTGATATGTGAGGCAAAGGTGAACCTACTTTAATGTTTCGAGGCTTGCATTTGCCCATGTTAAATTGTGATATCACCAGTTAACATGGGCGTATATTTCTCTCATATGTTGACCTGTGTTAATTTAGACTGAAAGTCCAATATAGATAGAAATCACAACATTATTTCAGTGATGTGTAGTGTAGTGGTATAGATGACATAGAAGCTAGTCTGTCAACTTTTTTTGTCCATGACATCCAAGGTTCGAATCCCAGCTAGATCTCTAGTGCCTTGTTTTGTTTTATTTTTTTCCGTTCATACAGTATGTGTCGTATTTGTGTGGATAATGCTTAAACGGACGTGTATTACACATAAACTGGTGATGTTTTCAGCGATATCCGTTATTTTGTCTCACTTGCAAACACTTCATGAAAATGTGAACCTCTGGCACTCGAGGGGTGGAGGCAGAGCAGAACGCAGGGCAGAGCCTTGTTGAATATTCACTGATTTCATGCAAATATCACCAGTTAACATGATCACCAGCTAAACTGGCACACCGGCAGTGTGAATGAGGCCTTATTCCTTATTCTCCTTCCTAAACCTAATGTCTACATTACCCACAATGTAACTCATCTTTGTCTATTTTTATAATTGCTGGAGAGAAAAGCAATATGTGGAAGTTTACAGATTTATAACACTTGATGCGGTGTCCCACCCCATGTAGCTCCTTGGTAGATGGCTACACGTGGCTTCACTTGTATAACTTTGCTTTCACTTCAGGTCCTCCTGTGAAGCAGGGGGCATCTCTTCTTCTGGGCCTCTCTATTGCCATCGCCACCTGTCACATCCACACCCTTCACTCTCTGGTGACGGTGATTGGAACATGGATTATTATAAAGAGCAGCTGGAGGTGAGAAATGAACTTCCATGTTTTAACAATCATTTTTCACTGACACACACACACACACACACACACACACACACACACACACACACACACACACACACACACACTGTTGGCCTGTAACTTACAACTAATTCTTATTGATTAATTTGCAGAAATTAATACGTCTCAGTCTCTGAAATGTCAAAAACATAGAAAAAAAATGTCCCATACAATTTCTCTGAGCCCAAGACGATAAAACTGACATGAATCTGTTTATCTTGCTTTGGGATTTTAGGATAAGTCTTGCATAAGCTTTTGTTTACTTTAAATTCATGTATATCTGAGTATATGTAGGTACAAGTGTTTGTATACACGTGGATGTCTTTGTGTACATAATCATATCTTAATACTTGTATATTTTGTGTGCAAACAAATAGATACATTTAATAAAAATAAATGAACATTTCTAATTAATCAACTACTCATTTCAGCTGTAGTGTACAGCAAATGCTGATACACATGCACACACATGACATGGTCAATAAGTGCACAGGGGACTGCACAGTCTACATGAACTGTACCGTATACTGTGCAGACATAACAATGGTAAACTCACTCATAACATGTGTCTCTGTCTACCAGGCATGCCCCAGCATTGAGTCTCACCTGGACCTTTCTCTACCTCCTCTTCTTTCGTCTGGTCACTTGGTTCGGTCTGCCACCACCGACACCTTTTGCCAACGCCATCCAGCTACTTCTCACTCTCAAGGTACTAAACCTTGTCAGATATATTGAAGCAAGACACGGTGTCTTAACAATTTGTGCATCTTTGTTGACTTTTGCTGTACCTTTCTGTTTTAAACTCAGATGGTGAGTCTAGCGAACGAGGTGCACAGCTTCCACACGGAGAAGAAAAAGGACGTGAGCTCTTTTGCCAAGTCTCCCGTCATTGGTGGTTTGTCTCAGGAGCCCTCCCTCTACGATATTCTGTCCTATAGCTACTGTTACGCCGGTATAATGACCGGTAAGTCTCAGAATCTTCTTAGAATCTTGGTAGGAGTAAGTAGTGTCAGTACTGAAGTTTAACTGTTTAAAAATGTAACATTTTGTGTGCGAGCTGTTTATATTCATGTGTGTTTCTTGTTGATGATTGTTGCTTTTGCATGAATTTTAACAGTTGTCTCTCTTTGTCTCACTCTCCGCTACTTGTCCAATATTGTGTGAGTCCATATCGTTTTCAGTATTATTTAGAATGACTTCTGGTTTTAATATACCTCTACTCTCTTTCTGTTTTGTCACTCCCCTTTCCTTTCCAACACCACCCTCTCTTCTTTTGAACCACACTGTCCTGCGCCGTTTCCGTGTGTTTTGCATCATTATTGTAACCATTTTTGTCTATCACTGTCTTCTCAACACCACCTTTTTTCCTTAATCTCCTCCGTTCATCTCCGTAAAGGTCCGTTCTTTCGCTTCCAAACATACGTTGACTGGCTGAGGCAGCCGAGCCCGCAGGTCCTGCCTGGCTGGGTGCCGTGCCTGCAGCGCCTGAAGCTGGTTCCTGTCTACGGTGCTCTGTTTCTGGCTGTCAACTCTGTCTTCCCACTGGCCTACGTTCGCACAGAGGAGTTCCTGGATCAAAACTTTTTCTTTAGGTATTGTTAAAATGCATCACTGCACTGTCTTTCAATAATAGTTCAGTTATAGGAGTTGTAGATTTATTATATAATCATCATCGCATAATGTCATGAATGTGTATCAATAATAGGGCTGGGACGATAAGCTTTTGTCCCGATTCGATTCTTTCACGATACATGGGTGCCGATTCGATTTGTATTGCGATTTTATACGATAAGTATTGTGATTCGATAGTATTGAGTATTGAGATTTTCTTTTCTTTCTTTAACAAAAACAAAAGTTAAATAATACACTTCTAGAGACGATATATCATGAGACGTTTCTAAAAACTAATTGTTTTCTAAGATGATTGCACATCACATGTCAGTCTGACATTTATTTAATTTGTAAAGAAGTACATAACAGTTGTTTTTTTTTAATTTTTTGCTTTCGGTCTGTTTTGCTGGAAACGGATATGATTTAGTTGCCATCAATCATTGGTAAAAAATAAATAAATAATATCGATTCTAGGGAAAATAATCGATTTTAAAAATTGTCACATAAAATGAATCACGATACATGCGATTTTCGATTTTTTTTTTTTCCCACCCCTAATCAATTATGTGAGCAACTACATACAAGTAAGGCTAAGAGAAGAATACACTGAATTAAATTTAACCAACTAATATAAAAGAAAGCATATGCATTTTTTAGAAGATTCTTTTATCTAATTGTATCAGACTAGAATAACCAAAAGAATGCTGAATACATATAGGGGCCTAAAAGCTACTTACGGTTCATGCTTTTGTAAAGAAAATATTTCTTAAATGTTGTGAATAATAATCCAGAATATTTCCTAAATTGTCCTGGGAACCAGTTAACCTATACTACAGTGTGCTGATTGTACAATGTGTGAGTCTGGCTGCTGTTTGTCAGAGGAAGGCAACTGAAAGGAGTAATTTAGGGTTGAATGTACTAGTAATATCTCTGCAGTTGTTTGGTAAGATAGAGATAAATAATGTACTTTTCCCTCTCTATCACCAGGTTATTCTACATGATAGCAGTGTTCTTTGTGTTTCGGATGCGTTTCTATGCAGCGTGGTGTGGAGCTGAGGCTGGCTGTATCAGTGCAGGTCTGGGCTGCTATCCAGAAAAGGCGCTGTCCAAACCTGGCGGAGGACCCACCGTCAACTACAGGTACCTTATCACAGGACCAACACGTATATTGAAAGAGGATTCATCAATATTTGTGTATGTTGTAAAAATGTAATTGCTTTGCTCGCTTACATCTTGGTCTGTAATGGAGTTCATATTTTTGTTATTGGAGGTTAGCATTTAAGCCAATTTGTTTTCTTCACTTTTTCCCTTTTGGCTAGTCCTGATCCCACAGCTGAAGAGAAATATGACTTCAAAACCATCCAGAACATTGACTGCTACAACACTGACTTCTGTGTGAAGGTCCGTCATGGCATGCGTTACTGGAACATGACAGTGCAGTGGTGGCTGCATCACTACATCTACCCCAATGCTCCCTTCAAAGCCTACGCTCTCAGGTAAAGCTTTATGTGTGCAGCAGTTTCTGCTTATTTTACAGGCATGAATCCCCAAACTCAGTCATAACTGTTGTGAAAGTGGTGTGTTTCGGCATTAAAATGCCTTTATTGGGCCTGTGCAATAAGTTTAAATTGTAAAGATTTCAGCTGTTAGAGAACAGAAAGCATCTTCAGATTTTAAAGCATGTTTTCCAGGAATTCTGAATTTCTAAATATATATTAGCATTTTTGGATTTGGTCCACTAGTGAGTATTTAATGCAACAGGATGCATTAACAATAAACTACAGGGCCAGTGTTCATGGTAATAGAGGAACATGTCACCCAGTGCAACAGTCTGTTAACACAGACAATACTTTGTTGGCCTTTGGTCTTTTTAATAAGAAAAATACAGAACATCACCAGACTTTTCCTTTAAATCTCATTTTATTAGATATGATTTCTGCTATGTTTATTCCCTGAAAGACTGAGGACATGTAGTGATTATTTCATGTCCTACCACACTCTTTAAATAATTCATTTTTGTACCTCTTTTGCACATAATCTATCTTGATTGTGCCCCAGCATCTTAATTTCTTTACATGAAATGACAGAAGACAGAAATGCTCACATTGCCTGTTGGTGTCTGTATGACTGCAACATCTCTGCTGTTTGCCTGTAACTCTCAGGGCCGGCTGGACCATGTTCATCAGCGCCTACTGGCATGGACTACATGTCGGCTACTACCTCTCCTTCCTCACCATCCCCCTGTGCATCGCAGCCGAGTCTGCCATGGAGGCCTCTGTCCGAGCTAAGCTGGGTCCTTTAGGACAGAACATCTTCGACTGGGTTCACTGGTTCCTGAAGATGAGGGCCTACGACTACATGTGCATGGGCTTCGTGCTGCTGAAGGCCTCTGACACCATCAACTACTGGATGTCCATCTACTTTATCATGCACATCATCGCCGTTTGCTGTATAATAGTCGGCAGGGCTCTGAAGGTGGGGGAAAGGGAAAAAAGAAGAGGGCACAAGGAGGAGAAAAGAGAGGGAGAGAAGATAGAAAACGTGAAAACTGAAGAAAAAACTGACTGAGTGGAGGTACAGAGAAGAACTGGGTGGTACTGTTTTGGGACATGAGGAGGAGTTACTTCAAGACATTGATCAATCGCACCAACACTCATCATCAAATATAAAAGTTGTTAAAGTTGTTACAAAATGCATTAAATCAAACAAAAGTGTGACAAGTAAAATCTGGTCAAAAACATTCCATATATGTACATAAAAGTACTGTGAACACTGGGAGAGGAATATTTGAGCTCAATGAATGTTACTTTTGTAGTGTGAGTGGCAACTGGTGTGTAAATAGTTATATCACTCCCCTCATCTGAGCGTCTGCCTGTCCAGTATGTGTGCTTTAATTTTACCATACCATTCCCAGTTTTAAGTGAACTGTATTACTGGTCAAGATGAAATGTCAAGATGCTGTTTTAAAAACAGGCAGTAGGGCAAGTCAAACAACCAACTTAATCCTCATAATGATATGTTATAAGAGAAGCAATTGAATGGGATTAAATTGAGTTTGCATAAACAACAAAACATTCAGTATGGATAGATTGTGATGGAAAAAAAGAATATGATGGTGTCATCATTAGGGCTCAGCTATTATTTTTGGGTGTGAGCATTATCAAAGAAACAGAATAATCCTGCTGCAGTTTGTTGTCTTAAATCAGCACCTTGACTGTTTTTGACCACAATAAATAGTTTAAATGGGATTAGGCAAATGCAGAAAAATTACAACGTAATTTTAGGTTGTTTTAGGTTTAAAGGAGCAAATACATTTTTATTGCTGCCTAATTACGCTAGGACTTGTTTAAGTGTTTTAGATTTTGGTTGTCAGCATTATAATGCTCCTTATTTATTTTTTTGAACATTTCTGTGCTTTGGCTTACTTCCTTGATCAAGTGAATCCAAAATGTCTCTGTTTGGATTTTTTCCCTTACGGTGGTTTTGCCTGTAACTCTGAGCATATCAGGAACATCTGCACTGACATCTCTGTAGCTGTGTTGCATGTGATGAAGAGTGTGCCATGTGTAAGATAGCAACAGTCCATTCACTGCCAAAATGTCTGTACTGCCATCGTGGATCATTCAGGGTTGGGACCAAACATTTATTACAAAAGGTTTTACATCATAACTATAAGCTGCCAACATAAGTCACAAATAACAGCACAGCTAGGGCTGGGCAATATGGTTGAAATCATTATCACCATTTTAAATAAGTTATTTTCCAATATCGATATATATGTCACAATATAAAAAGTTGTATGCACAATAACATAAAATAATCAAACTGATGTTCAAAGCAATTAACTGTCTCAATGTCATGTATTACATGTGACCAACTGTCAATAACAAATGTTTTTAATTCTGGCTTGGTCTGAAACATGTATTTGGACAGCAGAAATCTAGACGTCTAGAATGATAACGTTATATGATCATATCTTCATGATTCGTTTCTGCCTAAAGTTGATAAATGATGATATTGAATTATCGCCCGGCCCTAACCACGATAAACTGTGAACAGTTGGTAAACATGTTGAGAGTTCTTTCACTCACTCCTGTCTCAAACTGTGTGACGATAGCTCTACTGTGTCTCTGTTTTATTTCAGCATGACTGCAGAATTGAAAGGTCTTATCTCCCAATCTGTTTTGTTCTCCTGTTACCTGGAACTGAGATCATTTGAATTACAAATTGATTTGTGCCATGCCTTTATCCTTTCTCCTCTCTGTGCCAACTCAACCCTTTGTTTTTATTATTGCACAGATATTGTGACTTCTACTAGACTATTTATTTTTAGCCATTTGTCTGTTGTCTTTTGCTTCTCATACTTTCCTATCTTTCATTTATTATACAGGAAAGTTAAAAGTAACCTTAAGTTACAATATAAACGGGCCTGACTCTGTTTCCAGCAGATTCCTGTTCTGCAGAAACATAAAACACAACTTACAGTACATAAGGACAGAAACATTTGCATGGACTGCACCAACTGTAACACTCCCTGCTCTGTAACGGTGTTACTTGTGGAATACATATCAGCGTTTCCTCCTCAACATTAATCTCCTGCCTTTTCTTTCTTTAAAATCGTTTTTGTTCATTACGAAGTTCATAATTACCTTGTGTAATTCAGTAAGATCAAGCTTGTAGAAAAAGTTCTTTATACATTTACACATTAATACAGTTGTCAGACTGGGAAATCATTAACGGACGCAAACACGCCTGCTTGGTTACCTAACAACAGTGTTTCAGTGCTTTCTTTAAGCTAACTGCACCTCTTTGATATATACAAACATTTTGTGCCTGGTGAACTTGAACACATTAATAGGATATATTAAATTTGTTCCCATCAATGCCCACAATTAAAATGTACCAAAGATTATTCCTGAAATACACTCAAAGACACTTCTTTGAACTCCTCAATAACACAAGTTACTTTCAGTTTAACCCATTTTCTTGATGTGTACATCTTCCGGCTGGTCATTAATAATATATTAATATAATAATATTTATTTTATTTGCCAAGTACATTTACACATACAAGGAATGTATCCTCTGCATGTAACCCACCTAACTAATTCGATAACTCCAATAACTCCAAATAACTCCAGTTGTAACGCCAGTACCTATGTTAAGGGCGATGGCAGGAGTTACCTAGCAGTGCTAAGTGTAAATGAATGGTAACTGTCTCCTTGGAAATAATGGGTTAAGTCATACAAGGAAGTACCTGTTTGGTCATTTACAAAAGGAGTAAAGTCCGTGAGAGAAGACAACAAGGAAGGGTTCCTGGATAGGCAGCATTTCCTCATGACGAGCTGGTTCACCATTTGTTTAGTCCTGGATTTGCTGCTGGTACAGTAAAGTATTCGATGTGGTTACAGAGGAAATTCTTTAAAAGCTAGTTGTGTTAATCTGCATCTGAGAAATGGCTAGTGAACCATGGAGACAAGGCTCTAGAGAGGTGTATGACTATACTGAAGGTGTGTGTTTTCTGACCACATTTGCTTTTACACATTTGTTCATTTTAAACACAATATCTGTATTGACTGAATATCTAAATAGTGTCACTGCTTATATTAGAATCATCTTTTAATCTGACTAATTTGTGTTGACACATATTGCTTTGATCACTTTTCTCTGATGTTTTTCTCTCCTTCGCTCAACCACTCACAGGGAATGGTTACCCGGGTGACCAGCAGTCACTAAGATTACGACGGGTTTCATCTCGAGTGTCCAATCAGAATTACCCTCAGTTCGACTGGAACCCCCCCCCTGCAGAGAAGGATGAGGAGGGCAACCGTGGACAGCCCCAGGACCTCAGGGGCAGTCCTCTGCCCATGGCACTAAAAAGAGCTGTGAGGTATACCTACTGCTGAACGTTTGGTGGAGTATTTTTAAAACATTTTTTATTTAAAGGTCCCCTCCAATCATGTTTCACAACCTAAAAAACACTCTGCTTTGAAAGTGACTATAATAGATCTTTTTTATATAATAACAATATATCAAACTACAAAGTGAAAACAATGTGAAAGGGGTCGCTCGTAGTGATGAACCTACAAAGAAATATTTTAACAGTGAACATAGTGGAGCATTTAGCGACAGACAGACAGAGCTAAAAGACAAAAATATTGGACTTAAAATTTTCCAGGTGGACAGAAACATAATTCTAAATTAATGATAATGTCTCTGCTGGATGTGTAAATAAGAAACTGTTTGCTAACAATTTCCCATACATCAACTTAAAAGGTGACGATACGTCAGTTTGGTATTCACAGCTACCTCCAAGTGGCCAAAAATTAGTAATTGCCGATTTAAGTCAGTTCTTAGTGCACTGTATGTGTGCTAGAGGCTTTAAGTTCCCACATTTGTGTAAGTTGCATATCAGACCATAATTGGCAGCCAAAACTAGTCATTACTCCAGAGTCATGTAAGTCTTATGTGTCCATTACAGGCAGGTACAGCAAATGCAGGTGCCAGTGGTTTCCAGAAGGGAGTCCTGGAAATGGAAAAAGACCAAATCTCTGTGTAAACTCAAAGACAATGCCAGAGGATGTCTCTCCTTTTTCGCCCTGTGGAGCAAGTCTTTGCAAAAGATTGGAGGTAAACCTTTAACTGCTAATTATAAGACTACAGATTACGCATACTCTATACGTCATGCATAATACAGTCAAAGAAAAGTGTTAAGTGTTAAGTGTTAATTAATTTCACACATGGTTTGAATCCATTTTTTGCATTTTTAATGAAATCTTGGCCCTTTGGCTCCACAGGGAACTTCGGAGGTGGTGTCCAGTCTTACTTCCTGTTCCTGAGATTCTTGGTGGTGCTCAATTTTGTTTCCTTTTTACTGATTGCTGGATTCGTCCTCATCCCAAGCATTGTCTTCAGGTCTGTCGGGGACAGCCTTGTTAACAGCACTGGTAATGACTTGTTCAGGCTGCAGTGTGTTAGCTCACAACATTTCATTTTACTTACTCCACAGTGCCGTGGAGGTAGGTCTGGCAATGCGAGACAAACCTGAGGTTAACACATGGCAGTGGTACATAGGTTTTTATGTTTCTTCATTTCCCCTAATATTCGGCATTCTGAAGCTTGAGCACAATTATTTTTCATATACAGGAAGCCATCTCACAGTTTGATGCAATTGCAGTTTCCAGGCAACAGAGGCTCAGAGGCGCTCTAAATGTAGAGACAGCCGTAGTATTCTCCTTGGAAATAAAATGAAGTGACCGGTGCATGAGCAGAAGATATATTCACAAAACGATATCTAAATGAAAATGTAATGACCCGAGGTTCATCTGTAAGTTTGTGTAAAATATAGAAGATATAATGTTGAAACATTTTATCATGCACAGCCAAAAACATAAGCTTCTTTCCTACCTACTCTCTAAACCTTAAAGTAGTTTTATCATTTTTGCCCTCTGTCATTTTCTCTAGAGAATGTGTCATAATTTTTCATTTTATTCAATAAAACCATTTGATTTTTTAAGCTGTGTGAGGAAACTAGCTTTATCTAGATAACAGTATAGGGATTAATACCCTCTATCAAGTGAGCCACAGGCCTGCATTTAATCGCCACTGTAGCTTTCACTCTCCTTCTCTTTCTCTCTTACGTTATATGTTACTTGTAAAACATTTAAGACAACTACATGACCTTTATGTTCAGAGAGGTGCAGGGATACCTTTAGAAATATTGTAATCTATGAGAATGCATGCAAAGATCATGAAGCTTTCCCCTTGCTGTGTTTTCTAGGTCCAAAAGAATGCATGGATTATGACCCTAATCCTCAAGGCTTGGTGGTGTTCTATAATTACTTCCTTAACTTACTTTCGGGAACGGTAAGAAACTGCAGCATCGCATTGACCTTCACAGATATGAGATGTGCGTAACATAAAGCGAAACAGATGTTTTTCATTATTGGACATTATGATTCTTTACACCTTTGGCTTTTTAGTAGCCAGGATGAAATACCGAAGTCATGAGTCCTACATGTGGCTTTTTCAGATAATACTCTCAGTTATACTATTTTATCATTTCAATTCCTTTCAATTCTTACAAAGTGACTTAAGGTCTCATTTTTTTGCCAAGAGTTAGATGAGAAGATTGACACCCCTCTCATGATGAGAGTGGTATCAATCTTCTCATCTAACGGAACACAAAAAAGCAAAAAAGAGAATAATCCAAAATGTCAAACTACTGCTTTAAAACAAAGATGTGATGTGGAGTATATTATACATAATGCATATATAATCAAAATGTGGCATCTGTGACCATTTACTTACAACTACATACAATAGTTCTAAAGTTAAAAAGGCCATATACATGACAAAAAAGATCATGATGGAGCAGAGGCCTACATTTCAAAATAAAAGTTGATGATGTCAGTAAATGATCATTATCCTAGCAGGCTATTTACACACACAATTTTCAACAAAACTGAAAGTTACACATAGCGACAGGATGCAAAATCCTCCACATCCCCCAAAATACAGTGGACATGACCTCAGTGTCCTCAATAGTAGCACGTACAGCTCTGCTTCCACATACTAGTACTATATTCTCTGCTGATGAAATTAAATTTAAACCACATTCCATGAACATTTAGTCAACGTGCCAGGTGACTACCCTCTCCTCTTTGTTCAGGGTTTCATGGAGTATTCATACCTGTTTTATGGCTACTACAACAACACAACGGTGGAGGACAGGAACTTCTCCTACAACATCCCCCTGGCCTACCTCTTCACTGCCGTCTTCTACTTCGCCTTTTGTCTGATTTGTATCATAGCACGGTCAGTCCCAGAACAAACAGGTTCAATACTATTGTGTGTGTGTGTGTGTGTGTGTGTGTGTGTGTGTGTGTGTGTATATGTGTGTGCGTGCGTGTGTGTGTGTTAAAGAGAGAGGACATCCAAAATGCTACTCAGATTCTAAGTCAAACATTAAATAGGTTGGTTCAGTACCCATCTTCAAGAACAAGTGTAATTACCGTGTGTGTGTGTGTGTGTGTGTGTGTGGGTGTGTTCAGCTGTCTCAGTGAAGATTCAGATCAATAAGTTAAATAAAAGTGAAAAAAATAAATGACATTTAAAAGCCTGAGTCGGGAGTTCATTCAGCTTGACCAGCATTTGTATCCTCTTCTCTGATGGTCTGCTCATGCGCAGCATGGGGACTGCAGCTCAAGTTGTCGTGGTAACAGGAGGCAGCGCTGTGGGCAACTACAGCATGATAGTGTTCACCAGCTGGGACTACGGTTGCCTGGGAGACCGAGCTACCAAACTGAAGCAGAAGAACATCCACTACCGGCTACAGGTCAGAGGGGATCTGTCCCACTTAGCAGCATGGAGGACAGTTAGGAAAAAGAGAAATGTGATGTTCTCTCTGCAGCACAGCACAGTTTTACATAATCATTCCCTGCATGCTTTCATGCTGTCATCTCTTTTCTCTTTCTCTGTCAGGTTGATCTAGAGGAGGAGAGCATAAAGAAAAGGGCCGCTGCTCTGACTTTGTGTCAAAAAATTGTTTTATATGCTCTACGTGTTTCTATGTGTTTTGTTTCATTTGGGCTCATTATAGCAGCCTTCTATGGCATCTTCGTGGCCACCGACTTCAGTCAGGTAAATTATGTAAAAGGAGAGTGATGATGGTAATGTCCAGGGTCTGAAAGTCTTTGGTGACCTTTTTCCCCCCATATCTGACAAACAGAAAAGGAGTGGGGAGCAAGGGATCCTGGGTTTGATTTTTGAGTATCTACCTTCCATTGTCATCACCGCCGGAAACTTCCTGGTGCCGCTGCTGTGTGACCAGATCGCCCTAATAGAGCGATACGCCCCCAGCACTACTGTCATAGTGGCACTATTAAGGTTTGCACTGGTGTGTCTGTAAGAGTGATTATGTCAAAGCATTTGCATTCAGTTCATTTGTTTTTGAAAATGATAATAACATTTTTTTTTTTTGATTTTACAAAACTTGCTACAAAAAGGAAATGTGTGTCATCTAAACGCAGTGGTGGACGAAGTACTCAAAACCTTTACTTCAGCAAAAGTACAAATACAACAATGTAAAAGTACTCCATTGAAAGTAAAAGTCCATCATTCAAAATACCTCTTTGGGCCTCAAACTATTATTTAAATGAAACTATCTGAAAGGTTTAGAGGGACAACACCTTCTAGTGAAACTGCTAATGACTCATAGACATCTGAAACCTGTGACGAGGGGCTACATATTTTGTATTGTATTTTTTTTTTATAACTAGTAGCTGTAGCTGTCAGATAAATGTACTATAGTGTAGTGTACTCTGAAATGCAGTGCAGGTTATGTAGAAGCGTACTCCATAGTGTGTATACTGTAAACACTGCTTTACAACCTGCTGTTTAGTTGCTCTATAAAATTAATTTAAAGAGAATAACCTCTCATCTGTGATTAATCCCTAAAAATAAGAAACAAAGAATCAGTATCACAATTGTTTTGATAATGATTTGTCTTTTCTTCTTCCTTTATAGGGCAGTGTTCCTTCGTCTGGTGAGTCTGGGTGTTCTCCTCTTCACCCTGTGGAGTCAGATCACATGCGAGGGGGACACAAAGAAGAAAGATTGTACACTGTGCCAATACAACTATAAAGTCTACCCGGTATTTATACTTCTTATTTTTTAAAGATACCTCTTCTTCACGAACAGGATTAAAGGAGTCTCCAAGCTGTCAAAAAACAGCTTAAGAAAAAAGTAGAAAGGGATTGAGACAACAAATACAATACAATTCTGAATTATTTAAAAAAAAATATTGTAAGACAGGTTGATGTTTTCATGTTTGTCTCATCATGTAGTGCTGGGAAACACGTGTTGGACAGGAGATGTACAAGTTGACACTGTTTGACCTCCTCATCAACATTGTTGTGCTCGTCCTGGTGGAGTTTCCACGCAGGTACAAATCACTGTGTGAATTTGTTTATATTAAATAAGATGGAAATTGTGCAAATTAATACATCACATTAATATTTTGGTAAACAAATAATGTTGACAATGAGATATTTAGCAATGTGATTGTAATGTGTGTGTGTGTGTGTGTGTGTGTGTGTGTATGTAGGATGGTGGTGGACAACTGGTCCAGTAAGCTGGCTCAGTGGGTGGGTCGACAGGAGTTTGTGGTTCCCGCCAACGTGCTTGGACTTGTTTATGGTCAGACTGTGGTTTGGACAGGAGCTCTTTTTTGCCCTCTGCTGCCGCTCATCAATACCATCAAATTTGTCCTCCTCTTCTACTTCAAGAAGGTGAAGATGTTGCCAACATTTCACACAATGCCAGTTAGTTGGCCTAGTGAGGAAAAGGTTATTCACTTACACTCTGCTTTGGTTTTGTTCCCAACCCTATCTTCTTTGCCACTTTCCTCATCAGATCACACTCTTCTATAATTGTCGGCCAGCACTGAAGACATTTCGCTCCACCACCTCCACCTTCTTTTTCCTGGTGGTACTCCTGTTTGGCTGGGGTCTCGCTACAGTTGTCATGGTTTACAGTCTTGCTGAGTGAGTACTGATTGCTGCCTTCTCCCCCGTAACAATCACAACAGAAGTACTTTTAGTTTAGCACTGGCGGTGACAGGATAATTAGCTGTCACAGTGACAGCTAATTACCCTAAAATAGCAGTAAAAGTGGACATTGATGTGTTTACCCTGCAGGTCAGAAGGTAATTGTAAGAGGAGTGGCAGGATTAGGTTAAAAATGTTTTCTATGACAAGTGTTTCTCTTTCCACCCAGGATCCATCCTTCCATGGGTTGTGGTCCTTTCCGTTTCTTCCCCAGCATGTGGTCGATTGTTCCAACATCTTTCTACAACCTCTCTGAAATTACACAGGAGTTTCTCTTCTTCATTGGTTCCCAGGCATTCTCCATCCCTTTGTTTGTGCTATCTTGGTGAGTGAACTTGTGCTTTCTGCAGGATTATTATTCTGGTATATACACTACTATATACTTAAACCCAAATATAGAATGCAACCTATATTTTACCTCCATATTATATGGCCCTTCACTGTCCATTTTATGATGTATAATCACGGCTCCTTTCTCCCTGGCAGTGTGGTGATGTGCTATTTCATAACCTTAGCTTCTGTCTATGGGAAAAGTGTTGCCATGCTAAGAGCTCAGCTTAAACTGGTAAGTTGTTGCCATTTACCTGAATGGTGTAGTGTATAGCTAAGATTTACATGGTCTTGAATTTTCACAATATATAGGTTGGCCTATGTGATTTCTTAATACTCTGCATTCAGTTTACTAATGCAAGTGTGGATCTTTGCCTTACAGGAGGGACGGGACAAACAGTTCTTGGTGAAGCAGATTGAGGAGCTGAGTCGACAACATCAGCTACTAAAACATACTGCAGGAGCACATGACTGAACAGCATAGGGACCATGTTGAGGTTTTATGACCTTCTAAACATGAAACAACATGATGGGGCATTTGAAAGGACTGTATGCACCCAATATGTATAAAGTCAGTGCCATATAATGCTGGCTGGGGATGATGTGGCTCTTGCAATATCAGACCGAGATCAGTTTTCTAGGAAAATGTAAATTTCTTCATTATTAACCTAGCCTACCTAAGTTAGCGGTATATCATTAAATTACATAAAGCCTGGTATAAATGATGCAAAGAGTGTCTTTATTATACATGCAGTTTCACCATTTCTATGTTTTCCTGCAAACATATATTATGTCTTTTTTTTCTTTCCTTTTACATAATAAAATGAGGTGAATTATAGCTCCCTCTCGTGTCGAAATGTTGGTATTGCAAAAATGTGTAATGCTTACTTCCTGTGTTGTGTCTACTTGTTCCTGTGGGCTACTGCAGCCAACAAGAGCAACTCTCTTCCAAGCAAGTTAGTGGCAGCGTTTTTGTCCTGTTTGTTAATGTTAACCTGTTGAAATGATGAGTGTATTGTGAGGTAGCGAGTTAAGTGTTATCGCAGTTGTGTCGTTGACGTTCATTTTTATTTGGAAATTAGCACGCGTTGGCTAACATTAGCAAAAAGGGAAGCCAACTGACATTAACGACAACACCAAAGTGGTGGCATTTCTCTTTTTTCTAACTTCATATTTGGCCAATTTTCGGCCCTACTTTTTTTCCACACTTCGTCTTGCTACAAACGTTACGGTTTTATAAACAAATTGAGTGTTTGGTCGTGCTTATTCCCACTTCAGTCGACGCTAGCCAGCTTAGCTAGCTAGCTAGCTGACTGGTAACGTAAAGTATCAACAGTCACCAAGGCAACAATGAACATCCTTCCAAAGAAGAGCTGGCATGTCCGCAACAAAGACAACGTCGCTCGCGTGCGGAGGGACGAGGCCCAAGCAGCAGAGGAGGAGCGCGAGGCCAAGCGTCGCGTGGAGCGTGCCGAGCAAGAGGTGACCACGGTGTTGTCATGTTTTTTTTCCCATGATGATGATGCTAGACGCTACAGTGGCCGCTGAGATTGATGATGAGTAGTAGGTATTTACTGTGCAGACCTACAGTGTCTCATTCTGAGCTGTCCAAAGGTCTGAGTCCACCTCCAAACGTTCTCCAAACGACAAGCCCTTTCAAACTTCAAACAAAAAAGTCCGCCTCAACGTGACCGCCTCAAATAGCTTGTTTTGTCCGGCCAACAGTCATAAACTCAATAATAATCAACTCAATATCATATCGGCTATAGCAAAGAAAAGCTGCAAATCCTCACTTTAAGAAGCTTCTTGACTAATCATTGTAGGTCTTAATTCCCACTCAGGATTAGCAGCCATGTTTTAATAGTTGAATGAGAAAGCAAACACAGGAAGATGCTGCATCGCCAACTCTTCTCCAACATTACATGATTCATTCTCCCACTCCCCCATTCCTCTACACAGCCATCATCAAAACAAAAAACACCTGAACACACTAACAAACTATTTATTTATTTCCTTTAATTTGTTACCTATGTATTTCTATTTCATACTAACATTTCTAAACACGGTACATTGTGTGAGTTTTAAGTGTATGCTAGATTGTATTTAGCAGTTCAACTGGATGAAGAGATAACAATGTATAGTTGTGTTTGTGGACTCAGACTTTTGGACCTGACTGTGTGTACATTTAGAAGAGTTTGATGAAAAAAATGTCCTTACTTTAATATTTGTTTCTTTTCTTCTATGCAACCATTGGTGATATTTATATAAAGTTTGCTTTTAGAAATCAGAATTAAACTTTTAGTGAACTTAGTCTTCAAGTCATCTTTAATTTCCGAATGTATCATCCTAATATTACTTTACAGACTTGCTCTTGTGCTGCAGTGTTTGTATAGTATCTTTGTAAGGTTACAACAAACATGAAAGGCTTCATTGTGGAAGCTTTAGTTATAGTAAATCAGTAACAAGACTGAAGCAGAAGGAGACTTATCCCAGCCCATGGAATACATATGATGTGATGCATTATAAAGAAGCCTTTATTGTTCTTAAAATATTTAGTTTGGAATAAAGACTCTTCCTCTACACAGGCTCGTACAGAGTATCTGAGAGGGAAAGCCAGAGCTGCTCTCCCTTCAGCAGGAGAAAGGAAGCATGAAGATGATGATGATGATGAAGGACGGAGTGGAGGAAGTGGAGTTCTGGAGCATCTTAATCTTTTTCCCCTGGAGGAGTCCTCAGAGAAGAAGGGGAATGAGGAGTATCTCAAAGACAAGAAAGATGAAAAGGTAACAGTGCGACACGTCTCAATCACAAAGATGTTTAATTAGAAAAATAGGCGGAACTTATGTATTAATAAGGTGACGTAAATAAGTAAACCTTGAAAAGTTACATTCAATTTTGACCATATCTTATCACAAGATCCACTCACTTGGGTTTTCAAGAGCTTTCAGCCTTATCTTGTCTTGTTGTTGTCATGTGTCCGTACAACCTTAGTAATTCAGTCACGTCAAGATATTTAAAATCAGTGGAAGCAGTTTGTTTCTTGTTGTGGTCAAAAAGAAAAGCATTATATATTCTGGATGCAGCCCAGCCACATTATGCATACAAGCAGTGTAAACTGATGGAGCGTGAGTGGGGGGAAAACGAATGCAGACAGAGAGTTAGATAAATAAAACCACAGGAGACACAAAACTGCTATTTCAGGGCAACATGTTAAAATATAAGGTAATCAAATCTCAGACAAATAGATTAGTCAAAGGAAAAGTGAATCATTTTACTAATTTTGCCATGCTCTACATTTGGCAACTTCTGGCCCTGCTGTCACCACACAGCACATTTTAATTACTGTTTTCCTTGTTTATTTTCTAGGAGAAGCAGGAACGAGCCATCGGCTTGCTGGTGTCTCTTGGACCCCAACCCGGATCTGAGGTCACTCCGTGGTACATGAAAACTGGCAAAGAAGAAGAAGATAAGAAAGAAAAAGAAGAGAGGAAAGAAAAAGAAAAGAGGAAGGGATTAAGTGAAGAGGAAAAAGAGAAGAGAGATCGCAGATTGAAAGATAGTTTAGACCCATTGAAAGATATGAAGAAAGCACTGGCTGTAAAGGACAGAAAATACCACAACAGCAAAAAAAAGGAAAAAAGAGACAAAGGGGAAAAGAGGGTCAGTGGCGAGAGGTAAGTAAGTCAATTTGTCTGGTTACTTATAATATGATATTGACTAATAGTAAATATTGAAGCATCTGATGTGCCCATTTAATTTAGTAGATTAAAGTTAGATGACAAGATTGATACCACTCTCACTCTACGCTGAATATGTAGCTGAAACTAGTAGACATTGAGCTTAATTTAGCATAAAGACTGGAAACAAGAGGAAACAGCTAGCCTGGCTCTGTCCAGGGAGGAAGTTCTTTTTCCCCAAGGTATTGGGGGTGTTATTGCCATCAGATGAATAAAATATGATGATGATGTGAATATCCTAATGGAGAGATATAAAAAAATCTGTCTTTTCCAGCTCCATAGAAAGGTTACGTGCTGAGCGCTTACAGAGGGAGGCTGAAGAAAGGAGAAGAACTAAGGCCCTGCTTGACCAGAGGAACGGCAAAGGGAAGGAGCCAGGGAAGGAGACACATGAGAGGGAAATGCCGTACAACAACGCATACTTCCCAGAGCTTGCTCGAAAGCGCCAAAGGCGGGATCGAGACAGCTGGAGAGATGAAATATTAAAATCATGAACTATCTTTATTGGTCGTTTGAGGAGTGTGGTCTGTGATGGATGGTTAGTGGACAATTATAGTAACTATTGTGTTTCTAAACAAAGCAAATGTAAAAAGTCCAGAGGAACATATTTAGAGCCACATTAAGAACACACTTACAGTAACTTGATCACATTACTGTCAGTAAGTTAATGAAGGGGCAGCTTGTAGGCCACTTTTTTATTTGTTTGTGTTTACGCAGAGGTCAGGTTCAGTTACAGTTACCTTCATCCCCTGCAGCATTTCGCTCATGATCCCGTCACCAGGGCAGATGGTTGCCGTCACAGGGGGCTTGAAGCTCAGGCTCTCTGTAAAGAAAACACGCAGTGAACAACTATTAGAATCGTTGCTGAAATTTAAAGAGATTGTAAAAAGATAGAAAATCTGCACACACTGAATGAACAAGTCTTTCAGTAAAGAAATTACACTGGAGAGTAGAGCTGAAACAACTATTTAATTAATGAATTGGTTGACAGATCATTTCACACATTTGTCAAGCTAAATTGCCAAACATTCTCTGTTTCCAGCTTTTCTTTGTCCTGTATTTAAGCTGAATTTCTTTGGGTTTTGGACTGTTGGTCAGATAAAACAATTTGATAATGTCCCCTTGAGCTCAAGGCAATCATAATTTGCATTTTTCACAGTTTTTTGACATTGTATAAACTGTAAATATTAATTGAGAACATATTCCGATTAATCAATAATGAAAATACTTGCTATTTTATTTGCAGCTCTAGGTGAGATCATAAAGTGTATGCCTGCTGTAAAAAAAAGTCCCCACATTATTATTTCATAACACTGTTCCCATCTATGTAAATTGAACATTATTACTTTTTATTTTTAAAAGCCATATCAACTTTTTCACAGAAGGGTTGGGACATTTTGACTGGTCACAGTAGGAAAAGCACAAGTGTAAATAATGCTATTAACGATGACTGAATTCCATTTAGCTGCTTCAGTTTCAGGGTCCTGGTATTGTGCATACTGGCTCACTGTCGTGACTTACTGGGACACTTGAATAGAACAAAGCCACTATGACAAGTCAAAAAGTCTGCTGTTGAATAAGACATATTGCATCATATACCAACATCAATGAGCAACACAAAAGATTGGCATTAACTTGCTTTTTTCATCTCTGTAAATTATTTTGCAAATGTTGTGAAAACACACTCCGCCTGATATAAATACTACTTTCATGAGTGATATATATAAAAATATTGTTGGTTTAACTTTAGTTTGTGGTGCTGATTAATTGTATTGGGTTACACTACACTCCTATATTTTGACCTGCAGTCTCTAAAATGGCCATGAGGTTGAATCAACACTTTCAACAAAAACTGAACATAACTTCTATGAAGGTATGATTTATTGCAAGGATGTTGTATTAGACTGCATTAGTTTCTGTTAGGTACCTAATAAACTAGCAACTGACTAAATTACCCATGATTTATACACATCTTAATTTTTTTTCTTACTTTTTTGCTGCATGTGTTCATCACCGTTCACACCACAACACATGAAATACATTTCAATGCCCACAGAGAGTGTTTTATATAAAGTGAAGAAGGCTTGCGCGTCAACACATTAGTCTCTTTTTTTTAAATTATTATTTAATAGGCTTATCACATCGCATCCCCAAAGTCCTCATATGAATACTGAAGTGATATTTTAAAAGACTATAAATTCAGTATGAGATTAATATAAACACAGTAGGCCTACTGAGCACCACATGCACACCATTAACTCCCTCTGGGAATATTATCACATATTTTTTTCCCCTTCTCTCTGGGTAGCATTATGATGATCAAGCTGGATCATGACAATGCGCGCCGTGTGTGTCTGACGTAGGCTGGCGGAGGAGAAAAACACAGACAACGCTGAGAGATAGAGGGAGAAGGGAATATTTATATATAGGCCTATATAGGTAGCCTATAACGGAGAAATAGCGGGTGGTTGTTTTCAGCAGTGCTCCACACAGACGGAGGCAGAGCAGTAATGTATGTATAACGAGCGGTGGACTGGGGATGCACAATAGAGCATCTCTCACACCGTGTTTAATTGCGGATTAGAGCAGGGGGGAGGAGAAAGAGAGCAGGAGGAGTGGGGAGAGCACAACAAGGAAGGCAAGGAGACGCTCTTTATTATTGGGAGAAAAGCGGAGGGGGGAGACACACAGACAGCGTGAGCCCGGAGACGGCACAGACCGTGGCGGGGGTGACGGGAGAGAGGAGGACACCGACAGTCGGCAGCGTCGCTCGGATGGTGTTGTTGTTGCTCCGGACGCGGCGACGATGCGGCCACACTGCTGGGTGATGGTAGCGGTGGCGGGGATCATGTCGTACTTCAGCCCGGAGAGAGCCCTCGGAGCCCCGCAGAGGGAAGGTGAGCGGAGGAGGAGGGGGGTTACAAAACCTGTCAGTGATGCTGGAGAAAGGAGGAAAGAGGGGGGATGTAGTCAGTTATGAAAAGGCCTCTCTACATTGGGGGGAGTACTGTATTATCAGCCAGCCAGTATGACTTAGACATAATGCGAATTATTATTGCAGTAGGCTACGTGGCTGATTTAATCAATGGAGCGAGGCTGATTTGTTGATGGGTAGGGTAGGCTACCCGATTTGCATGCAGTGATGAAAATATTAGGGGGGGGGGGGGGGGTGTTTCGATCTCGGGCCTCACATCGATGGCACTTAAAAACAGCATAGTCTGTATGGATAGCAGGCTAAAACCGTAGGTCAGTGCGATATATTTAGTCTACCCTCTGCTTGGCACTGGAGATAAATTGCCTACTGCTGGCATCTTTATTTTTCTCAATATGAATATGCATTCTTCCCCAAGATCTGGCAGAGTGTTGTGTTTGTGTAATGTGTGCAGTCATTGTAGGCTATTGTGGTGTATTGTTTTGATAAGAGCTGCTGGCACCGGGGCTGTTGGAAAAGGCCCTCTGTTGGGTTCCTATTTATATGCAGTGTCTGTCTGGACATATGTCTAGGGAAAGATGAAAGAATAGCACTGCACAGGAATTGTGCACCAGGATTGGAGCCACCAATTATATGTTTGTGGTGCATGTTTAGGGGACCACATTGCCAAAAGGCTCATTTAGCTTTCATATTTAGACCATGTTTTGCAGAGGCAATGATCAACAATTAGCTGTATTTCTCTCTGTTTCATGGGCTAAAACAGATTTTCTACAATTTATTGGAATCAAGAGTGCCAATTTTCTTTTAATTAGACATAACATATTGGACCATTCACCATTCATTGTATCAGTCTTTCATACAAAGATGGTTTTATATGCTGAACACATCTTTACTTACCTTTGCGCAGGATGGTCGATGTTAAACAAGAGAAATCCTGCTCTGTCTTTTGGAACTTTTTGTAAACAAGAAAAACACAAGAAAACAAGAGGTGCTAAAAGTGTTAATTGAAATAAGGCCTACATATTTATCTTGCAAATAAAACAAACATTACTTCATCTCTTAGATTGTTGTTGAATGCTGATCCTCTTTTTACAATATATATTAAGTTGGTAAATTTTTAAATATACTTTGAAATTTTTGTATGCAGGGTCTACATACAATGTGAATGTATTTTTGGATTTGTATGAGGGACACAGAAAATGAAACTAGAATATTTAAAGATGGCACGCTTATAAAACTTAGTCATACATTTCAAGGTATGGTTTCAATATCATTGTTTATATACCCCCCTGGGTTATTATTATTATTATTATTATGTCCCCTAATGCATCTTTATTACTTCACAAGTTTATAGTTATTTGAGATTGTAATACAGTTTTTTTTGTATTTTTAACAACTATTTTAAGTGTGTGTAATATCAGTGCATACAGCTATAAAGGTTTGTTCTGAGAGTACACATGGCAAAATTCCTACTTACTACCTTGCTAATGGTAATATAATGCCTAAAATACTGCTTTGTTTACACAGACTTAGAAAAGATAGGCTATGGTACTTTGAATATCAATGTTTATCTTTAATATATGATTCCTTCTCTGTGTTAAGCGTGACACCGTCTGACTGTTGTCAAGGTGTCATTGTTCCTCTCTCGTCATCTGTCATAAGTGATATAATGTTTGACATATTTTTTGGCTACAGTATTTTAATGAAACCTATAGATAATACCTGAAGGGTATTTAACCACCCTGCCCTGCCCCTTTTCTTTTCTACAGATGGTTCACTTCCCACAATCGACTGCGTTGAGGTACAAATATCAAAATGTCCCGAACCCTCCCTCTCTCACCTGAGTAGTACACCTTCCTGATTTGAGTAATTCTTTTCCAGTTTCCAACCCTTCCCAATTAGCGCTCCTTTTTACCTAAATGACAACTCCAGCCACCCCTCCCCTGCTTCTTAACTGTGTTTCCTGAGTGGAATGCCATTTCTGATATTCCCCCTTTCCCTGTGCTTTTTTCCTTACTGGAATGGTATATTATCCCACTTTCAAACTTTAATGCCAGTCTCTATTTTCTTTTACTGATTCAGACAACCGTTTTTTTTTTTTATCTTCAACTTAGTTTCTTTTCCTGCTTTTTCCCTCCCAAATCCCTGATGCAAGCTGTCCATTGGGGTTCTCCACTGTGTCCCCAAACCTGCTGCTAAGAAAACGCTCCAATGGTTTCCCTCTAAACAACACGATTTTACACTTCTGATTCAGTAAAGTCTCTCTTTTCCTTCACTGACTCAAACCTAACAGTGTGTCCCACTTATATTTCTGTATTAAATACTTTCCTCCCTTGTATTTTCTTCCTGTCTTCCTCTCAGTTTCTCAGACCAGGGCTGCATCCCTCTCTCCTCCACCCTACGTCGTCATCCTCATCTCTTGCTCGGGGCTAGTCTCTTTTGTTCTGCTGCTCCTGACCTGCCTGTGCTGTAAGAGAGGAGGAGTGGGGTTCAATGTAAGTCTTCAACATGTAAGAAATCTATTCACCTCTCTCTGCTTTTGTTGTTTTGTCACACCTTTTGTGCATGCCTGTGTGGTTTTTATTTAAGCTTGCCTTGATAAACTGCAGGAAGACTCGGTATGGAAATGGCAACAGGACTCAATAATTCCAATTTAATGAACTAGAAATGGTCAATAATCATCTCTCAGTCTAATCTTGATAAGCCTCCATCGTTTGACCTGACAGTGCTGTTGAGCTGGCAGACAGGATGTCATTAGTTCAGAATGGCTGCTTTCTCATTGTCTGCCCTTGATAGTTACTGCTAA
The DNA here is from genome assembly GCF_031162955.1 of Sander vitreus. Lineage (NCBI taxonomy): Eukaryota > Metazoa > Chordata > Actinopteri > Perciformes > Percidae > Sander > Sander vitreus. The sequence goes on from NC_135860.1 coordinate 13,410,808, forward strand.
ATCCAACCATATTATTAAGTAACAGACGATAGCTTATTTTAATATTTTAAACGTGCCAGTATTGTGATTTTTCTGTGCTGTTGCCGCTCAACCAGGAGTTTGACAATGCAGACGGGGAGGAGTGCTCTGGAGGCTCCAGTCCAATCCAGGAGGACAGCCTGTCGTCATGTCCCTCCCTCCCTGAGGTCTACACCTTGCCAGTCAGAGACCGGCCCAACTGCCCCGCCCTGAAGGATGGAACAGGTAACAACCTGAAACAACTCTCCTGTTCTCTGACTCTCATTTGAGCACAAAGCCCTCAAAACGAAGCTCAAGTACTGTCCTGCACCAAACTCCCTCATGGTCTGTTGCCTGAGTCACTGATGTGGATCCATTAAAGGTCTCAAACCGAGTTTACAACCATTGTAGCATTGGACTCCCCACTGAAGTTCAATGTAGTGGAAACTGATCTGAGACAATTCTGCATCAGTGCTCCGTACAGGCAGGCCAAGTTGGGCATTTGGCCACAGACAGGGATGGTATCAGGAAGGGTATTGTGTCATTCATTAAAGTCCCCCTCCACTCAGAAATATGATTTGCTTATTGTTACTTTGCTGTGAAGAATAATTCATTCTCTGTGCTCAACTCTGAGTTTAAGAGGTGTACACACGAGCATGATTTCATTACTGTACATCACAACTAGTTTGGAAGCCAATCGTGGTGCATTTCACGCAACTGTGGTGTGGAAACATGAAACCGATTAACTTTTCAGTGAAGTAGGAGATATCTTCATAGATTATACCAAGAGTCTAGATTTTTCAACGAAAAATAAGGAGTAGATGTATCATTTCTAATAGTGGTTGAGTAGATAATTTAACTTTTGAGGGAAAACAATATCAGATGCAAATTATTATTCAAAGCAGAATATTTTTATGTCTCACAACATGTCTGGAGGGGATCTTTAATGTTTTGGTGATGGCCGTGATAGCTGTGTGCAGCACTGTTAATAATGTATTTTCCTGAGTGTATCATATTTTTTAAGTGATTTTTGCACCTGTTGAGAGATTTAATGTCATAAAAGAACATCAAATGCCGATGTGTGTGACCCTGAACCCTCCTTTTTTTTACAGACTCCAAATCTAAGTGCTTTAAAAGACACGCTTTAAACTATCTTCAGGAGATAGGAAATGGCTGGTTTGGAAAGGTAAGATGATTGCCTCTCATCTTGAGATATCATTGTGTTTTCATGTAAAATATGATCCACGTCATAGCTTTTCTTTCCTCTGCTTTGTTATATTTACTCACACTAGTTCTTTTACTGCTGGTCTGCTTCTCTTGGGCACTCTCCTATATTATTACCCATTGATCTCTCCTAGGTGATTCTGGCTGAAGTGCTGTGTGACTGCAGCTCCTCTCAGGCCGTGGTAAAGGAGCTGCGTGTCAGTGCCAGCCCTCTGGAGCAGAGGAAGTTCTTGGCCGAGTCTGAGCCGTACAGGTGGGAGAAACTGCTGAAACTTGGGTAGCCATTTTGGAGGCAACTTTTGCTTAACAACAACCACTGTGGCCTATTTGATAATAGTAAGTTTATTATAACAGTAACACAAGTAGAGAAAAATATTCAAGTCATTGAAATGACTCTATGAAGTCCGCTCTATAGGAATCGATCTAACATTAGCTAACATTAGCCACCATAAGCTACTGGTCATACCAGACCAAGTAAGGCTGTATCAGCATAACCTGACTGTATTTAGTCAATACAAGGGTACATTTTATTGCTCATTAATTCACTTCAGTTATTGATAAAAGGAGAAACAATATGTCTAGCTTGAATTGTACCTTTTCACACTATAAAAATTGTGTTTTAATGTTTTGTTGTGTACTTAGACAGTAATGTACCGCAGGTAGATGGTAATAACACTTGTTCTTGAAGATGGGCACTGAACCGACCTATTTAGTGTTTGACTTAGAATCTGAGTAGCATTTTGGCTGTCCTTTCTCTTTAACACAGACACACATGCGCACACACACACACAAACACAAATAGTGTTGTGAGTAATTTTATTCATATGCTGTTTACAACTCCTATTTCCTCTGCTTATGCTGAGGCACAAACCCTCCCCTTGTCCTTTTATATTTTGTGTGTCTGATGTAAACACACCTACCCAACAACAAGCGAAACACACAAAACACCAATATGCTTTTTTCCATTTTCCAACTTTCACTTACACTTCATTTGGCTTTGCTGCAGTGCCTCTATTTTTTCTCTATCTCTACTTTCATCTGTGTGATACAAAGACTGCCAGCTCATTACCATCGATCGATCTATCTATCTATCTATCTATCTATCTATCTATCTATCTATCTATCTATCTATCTATCTATCTATCTATTTTTCTATCTCTAGATAAATACTGCAATTTATCTTGTATCACTCTTTGTCTTTAACTGCCCTGTAATCTACCTGTTTATCTGGTTTCTCTCTTTCCCTTCAGGAGCCTTAAACATCCCAACATCCTTCAGTGTTTGGGGCAGTGCAGTGAGAACATCCCCTTCCTCCTGGTTATGGAGTTCTGTCAACTTGTGAGTACAAAGTGGGACATATCATGAAAAACTCACTTTTTCAGTGCTTGTGCACATACATTTGGGTATCTGGAGTGCCTACCGACTCACAAACCATGAAATAAAACAATCCAGTCAGTTTATTGTGAGCTGCCTGTATCAGAAAACCTGGGATTTAACAAGCCAGGTATATTCAGCCAGTATGAGAAAATACAAGTATGACCCTGAAAATGAGCATGATATGTCTCCTTTAAATATTGGACAAAAGTGAAATGAATATTTTGTTTAAAAGGCCTGTGACTTAAAAGTAACGACATCATTATTGCAAACCCTGTAGTGTGTCATTTTAAGGTAAGCATGGTACATCATTTTAGTATTTATTTTAGTTTCTTTTTTTCGATTTGTTTGTTTACATTTCACAATTTGTGCTGTGTTGGTTGTTTCACTTTAAAAACAAAGTGCTAATTTCCAAACCGCTTTGATTACTTACAAATGCTGTTTTATTGGCATGAAAGCTATTATGTTCCACCTCTGTAGCAGTTTTTCAATTGTGTTATAGTTGTACAAAATGTTAAGGTTATTTTCACGAGGTCTTTACTTAATTTACTCGTAAGGAATTTACTAGGGCTGTCAATCGATTAAAATATTTAATCTAATTAATTACATACTCTGTGATTAATTAATCAAAATTAATCGCATACATAATACTTTTTAAGAAAGTAAAAAAAGAAAAGAAAAAAAAAAGGGTACTAAACAACAGTCGGTGACATTAAAGAACGGCTTGTTTATTGCTAAGGCCATATGGTCAAAATTAAATGATTTAATAATAATGTATAACAATAACAATAACTTATTTCACTAGTAAATTGCTGTTGAACGACAAAAACAACCACCAGATGGGAAAAGGACAATTACAATAACCTCAAATGCACCACGAGGCTGTAGTTTACCATTGAACGCACCGTCTGTGTCGTTTCTCCGACGGCAGCTGCAGATTGTTACATCCCGGTGTTGAATCCTCTACAGTAAAACACAGTCAAACTTTACACCGTTTAGCGTTAGCTGTTAGCATTTTAACCGTGTTTAATCCAGCTACTAGCTAGCGGTAGGCTAACGTTAGTTGCTGTCAAGTATAGTGTTAACTAGCGTCATGTGCAGCGGTGTTTGTGTTTCAGAGCATCAGAGAGAAGTGCAGACAGATCAGTGGCACCAGATTTTGGTAGCCAGGGTTGGCAGGAAGAAGATTTTTATAAGTAAATGTTCCAATCAACGATCCAGGCAGCACATTCTCGTCTCCCTCCTTCATTTTACAGTCCAATGGTGGCTAGAACGGCTCCGGGTCAAACGTCAATATGGAATGGATTAATCTGCGTTATTTTTTAACACGTTATTTTTTCTCAGATTAATTAATCGAAATTAACGCGTTATTTTGACAGCACTAGAATTTCCGTAATTTTATGTGGGTATGTGCATATTGTTTGCTGCAGGAATGATAAATTATTAGAATTTTATTATATCCGGTTTCACTTAAATCTGCTTTGCATCGGTAAAATCGGTTTGTTTTGCTTCCTTCAGCTGGCTTAATCACTGACTGATTAAGAAAACCATATGAGTGGACTCTCAGGCCAGACCAAGACCCAAGCAGATCAATTACAGCAACACAGCAAGAGAAGCCAAACAACACTGGGGGCCTCGTAGACTGCTATTATCCTGTTTGATAAAGTCGCCTATTGTCCTTTCCTCGCAGATATTTTCCATCCTTAGAATAGTCCTCATTTTATTTCCTTGCCCTTCCCGAAGCACAAATTACTAATACAAAGGCTGCCAGCTCATTACCAATTCCCCTGCTGCTTTTGAGGCTTTGTGATGGAAAACACCTAAAAAGGGACTTATTTACTGCAGAAGTCATAAATATTCTCTTTGCCTATACAATGTTGCCTGCGAGTTTTATCTCTGTTTTAGGAGAAGGGCACAAGCACTTGGCATGCAGACTTATGGCCAAACTGGCATTAAGTCATCTTCTATTTAAGTCTGCATGCAATTCACTGCTTGTGTTACTGTTGTACAATTAGGGTGACCTGAAGAGGTATCTGAGAGCCCAGCGCAAGTCAAATGGGATGACCCCTGACCTACCAACTCTGGACCTCTTGACTCTTCAGAGAATGGCTTTTGAGATTACCTCCGGTCTGCTGCATCTCCATGACAACAACTACATCCACAGGTCAGTCGTGACTTCACCTCTGTACATTATCAGGACCCAAGTCTTTGAACAGATTTTACCTCTTAGATAGATACAGTGTGTACCTCTGTCAATGTGGCTGATTGTCAGAGGGTGTATTCTATTCTCTGCAGTGATCTGGCTTTAAGAAACTGCCTGCTGACCTCAGACCTCACTGTTAGGATAGGCGACTATGGCCTTTCACACAACCATTATAAGGTACGTGGGTCTTTGCTTGTATTTCTCTGAAAAATAAAACCAAACATAGGTTCATGATCTATCCATGTAATCCTATATTTTGGGAAGCGTAAAAGCATTTCTTTTGTCATGCAAATAATGATAATAATAAAATGTTTCTTCAGTATAAAAACAATTCTTGTTTTATGTCTTTGTGAAGGAGGACTATTACCTAACTCCAGATAAGCTATGGATCCCACTACGCTGGATTGCTCCTGAGCTGCTGGAGGAGTACAGAGGATCTCTCATTGTTACTGACCAAACCAAGACCAGCAATGTGTGGTATGTTTTAGAGCTGTCACAGCTTTTTATACAAAGTGCAACTCAGGCTGGTTAGGGGTCAGGGTATGGGTTGTCATCTATCTGGTGTCTGGTAGTAGTTGTAGTAGTTAGGTACATCTGTACAATCTAATACTATACAATCCAATGCAACAGCTCAGACATATATTCTATCTTTACAAAAAGAATGATATTGAGTTTTGTTTAAAACTGTCCGGGAGGTATTCATTTAACAAAAAGTTTATTGGTTGTAGTTTGCAGTGGTGTTAAACTGGGCTGCATTATGTTGAAATGTGTTAAATGTGTTGTGGGGTGGGCAAAACCTGAGAAACACCTGCGAGTTCAGTAAAAAACAGATTTGCAGACTGAATTAACACCTTAGTTTGAACAAAAACTGGCCAATATGAGCTTTGTAAAGGTAGAATAGGTGGCAGAGATGTTGTACTGGATTACATTAGATTGAATAGATGTACCTTATAAAGTGGCCAAGGATTGTATATTGTATATACATTGTTATGCTAGTCTCCATTATTCTCATAGCATTGGTTTTCTTATTCACCTATTAAACCAGTATGGGCGAAAATAGACCAGCAGTGCTTGTCAAAAAACAGCCCATACAACAAAACGCTTGTTCTCTGCGGAAAACAAAGTAAACTTCTTAATGCCTACGCCATTGAAATCTTTTTGAGGATGAGTGGTTCTGATCAGTGAATGTATTGAAACTGCAAATAATCTGAAATGCTCTTTGTTGAGTCTTCTTTGTTGTCTCAGTTAGAGCTTTTATTTGGCTCAACTCAAATTCTTTTGAAGGTTAAATTGAAGCTGAAACACCAAGGCAGCTATTTTGAAATGTTTCTCAAACAAATCTTACCACAAATACTTACATATGCCTACCTTTTAAAGATCAGTGTGACCTCAATTTTGCCGAAGCAGAATTTGAAAGTCCAGTATCAGACGGAGTGATGGAAGAACTAGAGCCCAAGCTGGACTGAACCCTCACCCTCTGGTATTACAACTCCACTTCAATTTGTTTTGTTGAATGAACCAACAAGAAAACATCGTGGGAACAAAACACACAAGTAGAGGAAGAGTACTATTTGCTCTTACAGAGGCAATGGCAGCTTAAAGTCTCAGTCTTGTTTCATTTTAATTCAGAGCTCTGCATAAAACAAGGTGTTGCTGTAAAAGCATTACATAACAAAAAACTAAGAGGTCTGTGAAGGTCTACCTCTCACTATCTCTACATCTTCTTTTCCTCCAGGTCCATGGGGGTGGTTATATGGGAGCTGTTTGAGTTTGGCTCTCAGCCCCACAGACACCTGAGTGACGAAGAGGTGCTGACCTTTGTCATTAGGGAGAGACAGATCACCCTGGCCCAGCCCAGACTCAAACTCTCCCATGCAGACTACTGGTCAGTACTCATCCACTAAGTGGAGTTGTGCAGAAATCATGATAATGCCAATAGAAAGTGACAATGCCTTAATTCTGTCTCTCCAAACTTAATGTTTTTCTCTCCTGTCCTCAGGTATGAGATCATGCAGTCCTGCTGGCTACCTCCTTCTCAACGCCCTTCTGTAGCAGAGATATTCCTCCTCCTCTCCTCCCTCTTGGCCGCTGAGCGAGGAATGGCAAGAGGGAGTGTTGGGGAAGAAGATGAAGAGGATGAGGAATATGAGGAGGGCAGAGGAAGGAGAGGGGAGAGCGAGGAGTCGTTTGAAAGACGCTGGGACTTACTCCGTCCGCCTGCTTTCCAGACCGCAGCAAACGAGCGGCAAAGGGAGAGAGAGTACGGCAGGGAAGACAACTCCTACCCCCTACTGGACCCTGTGGGGAACTGTATCACTCCATCCTCATCTGAACTGGATGACATCCTGACAGTGACTGAAACCAGCAAAGGCTTGAACTTTGAGTATTTTTGGGAAAAAGCTCATGCCAGACGAGGCTACAAACCTCTTCCTCCCCCTCAGCCAATCCCGACTGTGAACAATAATCACAGACAGTCTTTGGACACTCCCACTGTGGTCCCAGTGATAAGCGCCCGAAGCCCCTCCCTTGCCAGCGAGTACTACATCAGATTAGAGGAGCACACTCCCCAGGATAAGTCGCCAACTCTTAAAGGGAAGACTCAGTCCTCTTTCCGCTCTGACTCGATCTGCCCTGGAGACATGGAACTGGTGGAGATTCGCAGTGGAATGCTGGGAAAAGACAGAGTCCCTTATTTTTCTTCTGACAAGTGTAGAAAGGGCCTCCAGACTGTCCGATCAAGCGAGGTTCAACTTCAGGTCCCCAACACAGGTGTGGCTGAATTCAGAGACACTTCAAGCAGAGTGACTGACTTCTCAGTAGTTGATTTAGGGGACGATGATGAAGAGGAGAAGAGGAGTAGTGAGGCAGACAAAAAATCCTCCATTAGTTCTCAAGCCCCGGTCCTTCCTCCCAAGCCTCGCTCTATGTCCATGTTGTCAGCCAACAACATTCACTCGCGCCCCCTCCCCGCCCCTCCACTCAGTTATAGAGGACTGCCTCACTACACCATCAGTGGAAAAATCGAAACAGACCCCCATCACATGAGCAGCTTTCCATCTTCTACCTTTGATCACCTGGGGCTCCATCGGTCCCGTCAGACTCTACCCCCATCCCCGTCCCTCTCCCCTTCCCTTCCCCCATCGAGCCATCCCATTTACCCTCAATCTTCTCAAATGTGTCCCCCACCCCTCCCTCCCCACTCCCAACCACAAAGAAGCTGCCCCAGCTACAGCACAGCAGACACTTATTCAAGTTACAGTAAGCCACAGATGCAGAGATCCAAAAGAGACCCACTATCCTGTGACGTGTCTGACAGAGAGGGTGGTAGCAGGCACTTAGCATCATTGCACAACTCCAGGGAGACTTCTCATTCTCGTGCAAAAGACTTTGACTCTCCCGTTCGTCGAGAAAACCCATTGCGCCCAATTTATCGCAATTTACCTCGCCCTCAGCCAACAAACCCCCAGCTTGACAGACAGTCTTCATCCAGTCCCACCTACTCAGATGAGGATGACTCTCCCTTCATGTCCCCTGAGAGACCCAGCAGTGGGACTACTGTCCCTCACTCCAGCCTATCTGAAGATGCAGACCCAGCCTGTGCCGAGCTCTTCTCCAGGGGAATGAAAAGGACTCAGTCACGTCTTGACACCATCCTGCCAGCCATTTGGAGGGAAGATGCTGAACTTCATGCAGAACGTGTGGCCGCTGCCAAGAAATCCCCCATGCATCTGTTTCTGACGGAGATATCTAGTGTGACGGAGTCTAGTGAGTCCAAGTCAGAGGCTTCATGGGAGGGAGAGAAGGAGGAGAAAAGAGATGGAGAAAGATGGGGAAATGTTGTGCTGCCCAACAGAGGGATGCGCCGCTCCCAGTCGCTGATCACAGAGCTGGGGTCAGCAGGACAGTCATGGGGGCCAGAGAAACGCAACAACAGGACAGGAGCTAAGGAGGATGATACAGTCACTAAAGAATCATTCCAGAGGGATCTTTTCCTCACAGAGATTGACACGGGAAGGATGGACACCAATCCGGAGGGAGGATCAGAAAATGATCCAGTAAAATACCTCTATCCTTCGGGATCCAGATTGCGGCCCTATGTCTGTGCTCCAGGCCTTCCCTCATACACTGAGGCTGAGGAAGCCTATTCAAAGGGTATACGGAGATCCCGCTCTCTCCTCTCTGAGATCACCATTGGGAAGGAGGAGTCTGACCTGCAGCAGACTGAGAAGGAGCCCCGGAGAACAGAAATGACCAGGGAGGAGTTCCTGAAGGAGATCCAATCAGCAGAGACCTTCCTGACTGAAATAATATCTAGACAAAACGCTGCCACAAACCGAAAGGAAGCAGACTCATCTTACTCTCCTACTCCACTGTCTCCTGAATACGAGTCCATATGCATTGACCCAAGCTCCGCTCAGACCATCAGATTTCAGTCAGAGAGCTCCATACGAGCATCCAACAAAGGCAAAGATGAAACACCAACTGAAGCTATCTATGCCCAAGTGACCAAGCGTGCTAAAAAGAGTGAGATAAAGGTTTCTATGAAACCTGAGATCCCAGTCCTGCATATAGGATCAAATAAACAACCTCTTAAACTGGACAGCGAAGGAAGCAATGCTGACCACTGCCAATCTGGTGAGTTTGTGTTTTCAGAAATCATGCCCAAAAATGGTCTCCTGCACAACCAAACACTTGCATGTCAAAAAGAAGAGGAGAGTTCAGACGGCCCAGCCTTACCTGCCAGAAGAGAAGAATCTAACACTGTGCTAAAGCATGAGAACAAATCACTAATTACAAAAGAAACAGATACACCAAAGGCTGCTGTTATAGGGAATGGTGAGTTAATGAAAGAGGACCTACAGGCCAGTAGCCCTGAGAGAGGAGTTCAAACATGCGGAAAGACAGATACCATATCATATGATCCTGTCAAAGAAAAGTACCACACTGCAAAAGTTTCCAAAGTGGACTCTGAACACATCACAGCAGCTGATTTGGAGAATAATACAAATTATGATGAGATGAAAAGAGAAAATTTACTTCAACACAATGACGCTGGCCAAGAAAATCCCTGTCACATTGCAGAAGAGGCAACCACTCCTGCTGCCACTCCAACTACTCCAGACTGGGACCCATCCTCTGATGTCTCACTCATCACCCCCACCGACTCTGCCCTGTCACCTATGACTTCCAACTCAGCCGACTGTCTCACACCTAGTGACTCATGGACGAGTGGTGGAGGAGGAGTGGGAAGCAGCGGGTGGCGAGCTCTGGGAAATGAAACACCGCATCGAGACTCTGCGTATTTCTCAGACAGTGACTGGGAGGGGGACGGGATGAGCAGGAGAAGCAGTGATGGACTCATTGCCTCCAGGCCAAGCAGCGGTCGAGGAGGGGATCGGGGAACACTGACAGGGATAGAGGAAAAAACTGAGGAGGAGGGAGAGATGGGAGAAAAAAGTCCCTTAAGAATGAGTATACAGATGTCAGATATCAAAAGTGAAATTGGAGAAACTGTTGAGATGTGCGAGGAAACGAGTACTCTATATCAATACGCTCCAGAGAATGCCATCTCTCATCTAGGTGATGACCACGATATTCTTAACAAAGGGCTGGACTCAACACAGAAAGACGATTCTGGCATTTTTGAAAACAAGAGCAAAAAGTCAACCCTGCTGTGTGATGATCCGCAGGCCAAGGACTGTGTTGACTTAATTGATAAGTTGTTCTCAAAATTAGATGATGAGTCCCTGAAAAGGCTCCCACACAGCAGTGGGTATGCGATAGACAGCCACTATACAGATGGCATCATCTCCCAGATAACAGATTGCAAATACCAGGACTCTGCAGCGAACGATTTAAATCTACATTCCAAGAGCCTCGCTGAGACAAATATTTTGAGTGAATCTGTATCTGGCAGCCAGTCAAATGATTGCGTGTTGAGGCCCAGCAACAACGATTACACAAGTGTTAAAGAGACGGATATTGATATCTCTTCAATGAACTCCCTCAAATGTGGAAATGACATTGTGGATTCTGTAACACCATCCCAAGTTGACAACAGAGAGTCAAGATTATCTAAACTGTACGGCATTCAAACCAGTGACGCCACACTCAGCGATGAAACCCCATCAGTAGTCGAGCCAAGCGATGATGGGAAGTCTGTCTATGATGAAGTAAGTGGTCTGATGTGTCCTCCTTGGGCCGAGGAGGGTGTTGAAGAGGCTGAGGGACGTGAAGAGAGGCCTGGTCTGGACCACAATGAGCTTGGCCTGAGAAACCTGCGCTGCTCAGACGGCAACAAGGACAAGAAGGTCACGACAGAGACGGAGAAACAGCTGGATGCCGCAGAGCTGAGTAACGCTATGAAGGAAAAGTCACCCCTGAGAGGGGCAGCAAGTCAGATAGACTCTGCTAACAATGTGGATAAAGACTCCTGCGAGGGCCTGGATGTGAAGACTAAAGAGTTATGGAGCGTTATGGAGGAGGATGAGGAACGTACAGGATCTGCTGTCGTTAGGGGAGAGTTTGACTGCCACCGTTTTTCACAATCAAGGGACTTACGCTTGTGGCCTGATGAAAATGACCAGTGGGCCTCTCCAGAGAGGAGGTGCCAAGACATGGAACTGAGATCTGAATTTTTCTCTGGGTTCAGTAATAAGGCCTGGGAGGTGGGGGAGAGGCTTATTGTAGGTCAGGAGTTTTGGGAGACGGACGAAAACGATGAACTTGCAGGAAGTGAACTGCACCCTGCCATCTTGGAGGGCTGCGAAGAAACCTGGAATGATGAAACACAAGGACTCGCTGGTAATCTTGACATTAAGGCAAGGTGGGACTCAGCAGACGGCGATGACCAAAAGGCTGTCCAAGTGGTAGACATACAACAGGAGGAAAATATTGAGAACCTCTGTGAACTTGGCAGTTTTAACAAAGACCTGAAAAGGGAAATCTCAGATATTGAAGTAGAGAATATAGAAATTCCAGAGCAGGAGCAAGCAGAGGGGCTGATTTTGTCATGCACAGAGACAGACAGGGAAGGTCTGCTAGACTCCACAGAGACAGAGGAAAATCAAAATTTTAACAGATGGCCTCAGAATCACCTCTGCAAGATCCAAATAGAGGGACAGACATCAGCCGTGCATGTTGACGAAGTAACAGCCTCTAATTTAGAGAACTGTTTCAGTCACACTTTAGAGAGCTCAAATATATCTATTTGCATCACCGAAGCTCCTGGTGAGAACTTTTCAGACCTGGAAAATGTTGAATCAGGTGCAGATTCAGAGGCTGAAATGACATCATGGCTTGCTAGGCAATATACAGAAGAGAGAGTAAGCATTGTGAACGAGGAAGACGATTACAGAGACATGCCCCTTCCCCCCAATCCCATCTCTTGTCCCAGTGAACTTGATGAGCAGGAGGAGATAGATCAGTCATATCCACAAGTAGACAATTTCAGCTCAGTAGATTTTCCTAGTCCTCCACCAAGCATAGACCTTGATATGCAAGATGATAAATTGGAGAGTTTAGACGACTCTTTTCCTAGTCCACCACCATCTGTTATAGAGGCAGAGGAGTTTATTAGTCACATTAATCTAGAAGACTTTAGTGCCAGCACTGAGACAGAGATGTATATTTCCCCAAATCACAGCGCAAATGTCTCAGAGCCACATCTGCAAGAATCACCACCTGTTCCAACTCAAAGTAAAGGGATCTCAGCCAATCTGAACCTTCCCTCTGTGCATATAACACTGGCCGATGAGAGCGATCTTACACCCAACGTACAGGATGAACATAATAATCTGTTCCAGAAAACGTCATCTGCCAGTCCATCTTCACCCCAACTTCCCCTCAACAATCTCCCAGAATTACTGATTTCTGAGTGGAAAGATTTGGATGAGGAGCCCCTGGAGGATTTTGAAAAACTGGAACAACTGTGCTGCATATCTGGGGACGAGGAGGACTCTCTGGGCGACCTTTTTCTGGGGAACCTGGAGCTCCTAGAGTCTTTGAAGAAAACACCTGAACAGAAGAGCAGCAGTGTTGGTGATAGTGATACAGGTGAGGCGATATGTGGCTCTTCTACTCCTGAGGGGAGTAGGGTAGATATGAAGGAGGACAGGATCTCTGATAACTCTTATAAACTGGCAGAGCCTGCACCAAATCTGATCCTGGATTTTCAAGAGGAGAAGAATGACAGGCAAAGATCACTAGGCAAAACATCTGATGTCAAAGACCAGGGATCTCTTTCTAAGATGACAACAAAGAATGGCCTCATGATGCAGGTGAGCATGTTTTCTTGTGTTTTGTTTGTTGTAAGAGTGCTCCCTGTATTACCTATCTTACCTTTCTCATCCCTCTTTATTGTTTTGTTTTTGTTGCTTCAGGTGTGCGAGGAGAGGCTGCAGTTCTCCCTCAGTGAAAATGTGAAAACAAATGTGCTCTGGGGGTCTACTGTTAAAGACACGGTGATGCTCCGGCCCTGGGGGGAACAAATCACAGAGAACAGCAGCGAGCTGGTCACTGTGAAAGAACAACAAGAGGATGAAAGGTATGAAGAAGGCTGAACTTGGAAATCTGAGTTTATGTTAAAGGGTCGATTCACCCAAATTACTATTCATTATTTTCTTACTTTCCTTTATAGTGGTATCTTATGGAGCCCTCAAAAGTCCTGAAAGATGATTCCCCCCCCCCCTGTTATTTATAAAAAAGTAACAGGAATACTATCTACTTTTAAATTGTCAATTTTCAAAGCTGTGAGCAGCACAAATTAAATGAAAAAGAGATTAATAATTAAAAAAAACATGGCTAGATACCACAAGGGGTAAGTGAAAAAAATATGTTTCGGTGAACTGACCCTTTAATATTCATGTTTTAATTAATTGTTTTTTTGTGTGTTTTGTTGTAGTGAAGAGGAGCAGGAAAGTTGCCCCAGCATTAAGTCCCACACCAAGTCTGATGAAACTAAAGCTGAGCCGCTCACTGTGATTGAACAACCTGAGGTCACAACCCTTCAACCTACTGCAAACCAGGCCATGAAAGGTAACCTTAGTGTTGCACGGATTGCTTATATTTATGACTTAGATCATTAAATACAAACTACGACATTTTGTTTGTTTTTGTATCCCCACCATTTGGCCATGCCTCACCACAGCCGAATGTTAAGCTGAATTAAGGCCTTAAGGCTGTTTTATGCTTCTGCGTCGAATCGACGGCGTACCCCCGCAGACCCCTCTGGGTCTACGCTGGACCCTACGCCGTAGCCTGACGTGCACCTCTCGAAAAATGTAACCACACGTCGCAGCGATGCACGTCGCTCGGCCATGGCTTGGTAGCGTTGCATTTCCCCCGACTCATTTCCTGGTTCTCCTTCTCCATAAACAACATGAAATCAAGGAGAGGGTTAACTTTTCCTGCTAAAGATTTCCCACTGTGGTCAGAAAACACAGGGGAGACACTTTGTTTCTCTCACTATGACTCTAGAGTCGGCACTCGCTCCGAAGCTAATCACCGTCACTCTCTCACTTCTCCCTCACTCTAGCATCCACTCCCCACACACACACACTCATGCCGGCTCGACGCACACACCAGCGCACAAGTATAAACATCAGGCCACTTATGTAGGCTACGGTGAAAGCTCTGCGTGGAGCCTCCGCAGAACCATAAAACAGGCTTTACCCTAATCATGGATGGCAGCATGGTGGGAAACACGATTCAAAGTGGAAACAGACTGCAGCAAAAGAGTTTTATTGATGTACAGGGAAGACAGATAGGAAAAATATAAAAGAGCTGAGACCCATTTTTTCACACTATTTGGGGTTTTTCCATTTGTTTTTTAAAACAGGACACAGAAAACTAAACTAGTGCATATTTAAGTAAATATCTTTAATCTAAAGAAAGAGAGGAAACAAATAGTGGATGTCAGTACCCCTTAGTCTGTAAAAGGTCTGCAAACTTTCATCCAAATTTTCTGACTGGGAAGAGGTAAACTCTCTTGTAACATCTCTTCCCTACTCTCATTTTCACAGCAAAACTAGCTCGTCTGTCTCTCGCCCTCCCTCCTCTTGCTCTGACTCTTCCCCTCACCCCCACTGGTAAAGGAGGATTTGGGGATGGTGCGATTGGAAATCGGATCGGAAGACGGAGAGGTCTGTCCTCCGGAAGCGACCCTGACGATGAGGAGGAGGATGAGCAGGAGGACGAAAGGTCCAGGAGGGTGATTGTTGTCACAGAAACAGACGTGGACAAACGTGTCGGCCTGAGGAGTTTGCTGAAATCACCCAAGGAGCCGATGGACAGAGAGAAAGACAGAGGAAGAAATGTGTCCTTTTTTGATGATGTCACAATCTATCTTTTTGATCAGGTATTTCCCATACTTTTAATAACTGATTTATAGTAGATTGTTTTTGATATAATAAAAGGAGCCTCGACTATTCTGTTTCAACACAACAGGAAACTCCAACCAATGAGTTGAGCAGTTCAGCGCCCACAAGTCCAGCCCCAGTGTCCGTCAAAAGCACCAAGTTGGATTTGCGTGGTAAGATCATAAGCATTTTAAACATCTAATCATCTCACATTCATCATGACATGCAGAATGAGGAGGTGGCATTTTTAGCCATGCTAGCGGCATGGCGGCAAGGTCAATCAGTCCACCACTTTGGTCCAGATTGAAATATCTCAACAACTACTGGATAGATTGCCATTAAATTCTGTACGGACATTCATGATCCCCAGAGGACGAATCTTGCTGACTTTTAGTGATCTCCTGATTTTTTTCTCTAGCGCCACCATCAGGTTAACGTTTGTGATTTTGAGTGAAATGTCTCCTCCTCTGTCATGATTTGACACATTTGTGGATGGATCATCTCAGGATGAATTGTAATAACTTGACCAAATACCTGCGAACATGCTTAACATTACACCTGTTTAACATCAGCACGTTAGCACGTTGTCAGTGTGTGCATGTTAGCATGCCCACGTTAGCATTTAGCTCAAAGCGCTGCTGTGCCTAAGTGCAGCATCACTGAACTGCTAGCATGCTGTAGACTCTTTTCAGAGAATATAGAGATAATATAAGCATAAGTCTGAAATATGTTTCTTTTTACAACGTGTATTATCACTCAGTCCTCACCTTGAGCCGGAAAATGACCTAATAAAATCTGACAGCCACTAACTCATCCCCACACATCGAAATGGAAAACCCTTAGTTCAACCATCTACTCTCCAAATATGCAGGCAGAATTAATCTTCTATAATTATCCCGCTCTACACTGTGACATGTGGAGCTGAGCGGCGACATAAATCCTGCGCTCAACAATGCAAGCCTAAGCTGTGTTTCCCAACACATTTTCAGTTGCTCTCTTGACTTCCTCTCTCCATCTTGTACACTGATTACCTCATTTCACAGAATAATGAAAGTTTGGGCTCAGAGTTTTCCTTTGGGCTGTTCACATATACAGAAATGCAACTCCAAAATTAGATGCTTTTCATGATCTTTCATAGGCCTTTACAGTTGAAACTTCAAAGCCTTAAAAGAAGAGGCTGTGTTCTCATTGAGTTATTTTTAACTAAAAACTGTCCAGCGTTGCTTCGGTGTGATTATATTTATAGATACAGATCATTAGTTCAATTTCTGAATTGTATTTGGTTTAGTGCTAATATCATACTCATGATTCATGTCATGAACGGATTATAAGACAACAGGCCCCTGGGCACAGACATGTAAAAGGCCCCCAACCCATCCAACATTGGAGTGGACACATTCCAGGTTTCACCAGACCTTCTGCACATGAACCGGAACCCTCAGGTGCTGCTGTTGGTTTAAAACCTGCACCTGAACTTCAGTATTTAGTTCACACTGGAGATTTTATTCTGATTTAAATTACTTTACTAATTGTAGTATATATTTTAATGAAATGCTCTAGCCTAGGTATGCTAAGCAGCTTTAATCTGTAGGAAAATAATAAACAAAAGCAATTGTTGTATTAGATTTGTTTGGAAACATTACAATACTCTGATGAGGATGTGGAACAAAACAAACTTTTAACTGAGCTCTGTGACTTTCCAACAAGAAATGATATGATATATGAAACATTGTGTTATAGTTTAACCCTTGTGTTGTCCTCGGGTCAAATTTGACCCATTTTCAAAAAGTTTCTATATCAGAAGTTATTGTTTCTTACAACCAAATTGTCAAAAAACATAACGTGGATGGTTCCATACAACGCTCTTCACAAGTTTAAATAAACGATCAGTTCACTACTTTCATTGAATTTGGGTGTTTTATTCAATGTTATAGCATTTGAAGAAAAAAATTGATAGAACGTTCGACAAAAAAAAAAAAAACGACAAAGACATTGGAAAAAGTGACAAAAAACTTGTCGGGAAGAGTGACAAAAACAAGGTGAAAAGCCACAAAAGTGTCGAAAAAAACCAACGTTGGAAAAAAAAGTTTTTTAATTTTAAATTTTGACCCAGAAAAACAAAAAAGTTGCATGGTCAACGGGACGACAACACAAGGGTTAACTTGTAAATTACTACTATGAACACTAATACAATAACAAATAACAAAATGGAGTTAAAATGAAATGGTGCGGTGAAGCACAACTCACAACACATGCACCTTCACACATTGCTTGATTTTGTCTTTCTTTCCATCAGGGCCAAACATCAAGAGCAAAGAATCAAAAAGGAAAGAGGATTTATCAATCAAACCAAGGTTGCCTGTGGGGGCCAAACCATCATCGCGCTTCACTGTCAGCCCTGCCAACGACCCCCACATGGTGTGATGTTACATGTCATCGTGGGAACCTTTAGAGCTGAACCCTCTTGGACTGGCCAGTGAATTAACCCCAATAACCAGCCATTCACCCAGAGGCTATTTTTTTATTGAAGAGGCAACTGAAAGAATGAGACTCCCGTTCTAAAAGCTGGACACATTCCGGGTTTTACCAGCGACAGGATTTTGTATGACAGGGGTTGTTGTGCTCCTGCCTGCTACTTTTTACAGAGTTTATTCATAGCCTTCAGCTACAAAAGTCTTTGGAAAAAGCAGCATAGGCTAGGAGAAGAGGCGCTTGGAGCTTTGTAAAATCTGAAACAGATTTGACAGCTATGCAGTGGGAGTCTTGCTGTGTACCAGCTTACCTTTTTTCTTCTTCATTCTGTTGTAATTTTCCCCAGATGTGCGGGGAATGCACTTTCTTTAGTCATTCATCTGTCTATGTAAACGCTTGGATTTCAGCCCTCTCTTTATTAAGACGTTTTTCATTGTTCTTGTAGGCAGCAGTTTGGAACAGAAATCGCTTGACTCCTGTATTTGAGAATACTTATTTGCATTTGTACAAATATCATAATACAAGTGAATACAATATCATTTTAGAGTTTACTTTTATAGATGTATTCTTAGACTGCACGAAAAATGAAACAAGCTATGCTTCTTTATACTTTTAGAGGTCTAAAAATGTTTCTCTTATGTTATTAATTTATATTATATATATTTATTATATTTTATTTATTTATGTAAAGCCAGTTTCCATGCAATATTTTATTTGATTATTTATTTACTTATTTATTAATCAGTTTATTTATTTGCTTTTCTACCATTATCATAGATTAATTTAGCTATAATTTGTTTGGGACAGAATGCATCTAGGTTATACCTTCTCTAAGATGTTCATAACAAATAAATCTAAATATTTTCCCAAACGTCTTAATTGCTAAAATAATATTTTGTATAATTTTACTTCTTAATATATGCCAATCTGTATGGAACTATGTCCTGTAATGTGTCATTATTTTCCTATGTCTATGGATTTCTAGCTGTCTTGTCATTCTTTTACTTTGTTTAATGACCGTTAATGTAGCTTAGCATGAAAAATCGAAGCCTTTCATCAGTAAATAACTCCATTTGTTTGTATATCTGTTAATTTACCCCATTTTCTACTAATAACAGTCCACCCTGCAGTCGAGGTCCAACTAGTCCATTTGTTTAGTCTGTTTAAATGTTGGTTTAAAACCTGTATTGTTTAAAGAATGGTTTTCAAGGGATAATGTATAAACAAGGGGAAATAAAAGCTACAAAATGTGAACCTCTTATTGAACTGTTTCATGACAATAAATCGTTTTGTTTTGTAATCGTAAAGCGCTCTATTTATAACCAAGAACGTCCATGTATCTCCTACATAGAATACATATTTGTGCAGCGCAATGACTTAATTTCCCAGAAATCAGTTCGAAGGTTGCTACGTATTTAGTCTGCGTCAAACAATTGACCAGTACACCACAGGCTGACGAGGAAAACATCGTATCGTTTACCTAAGACGTGCTTGTGTTGAAGCCTTTATAAGGCATATTTGTTTTGTTTCATTAGTCTACCAGAGTTGGAAGGTTAGAGGTAAGTTTGCAATATTTATTAAGCGTTTAGTAACATGACGGGCTGCGTCTGGCAAACGTTTGCTAACGCTAGCTAGCTAGCTAGCATAAACCCTACGCTACATTCACGATTCAACCACTGAATTTGAATCACAGTGTGTACAAACGTATTTCTCAAATAGCTAACGTGACATATTCAGTTTTCGTCTGCCTCATTATTTATCCTGTTATATTTATTGATGATGTTTGAGAGTGATCAGAGCCGTGGTGGTGATACCCTAAAACCATTAGTGTTAACTCCAGCTACTTCTAAAAACAACTCCCACGTGATTTGCTGAATCCCCTTTGAGGGTTTTGTCTTAGGCTATAACTAACATTATTCGCATTATTGATTCGTATTTGCCTGTTCATAAATAGCAAGAGCACAAAGCGGTGTCTTGATTTGCTTGTTTTATGAATCGTCCAAATTTATAATGGAAAAAAAAAACTTGGAGTTGTGAAGAAACTCCCAGTCAAACTTCCCAATAGTTTTGGCTTGTGACCAACTTAAAACTAATCAATGTGTACTTGTGAGGTTATGGCCTTAGTTGTGAGTAGTACAAAATGAACATTATTTTAACAAAGTCGCTTTGAGATTGATTCATTAGGGGCCTGAAGAAGTATCCAGTATTTTACAAGAATAAAGCAGAAGTTAGAGCGGTCAGGAACATAATCTTTAATCATATTTTTGTCTCTCTAACCGTCTAGTTCTCTAGATTTATTTAAGAATCTGCTTTGCTTCTTTTAAGAAATATTGTATTTAATTTATCCTACAACAGATCAGTAATGTGGATAGTAAAATGTTCGTTTCAATCAGCTATAACAGTAAGAAAAGAACATTCTGACAGATATTAGACGTCTACAGTAGTAGATATTATATTGGAAAGATTTAAACTGTGGTACAATCAGTAACACTCAGGACCCCTGGTGGTCGTTGGGATTCATTTTGGAAACTGAGCTGAGTAGCCTTGGATTATCGAGCCAGTTACCTCTAATGTCCATAAACTCTCTGCTGCTGATTGCAGATGTCTCTGGCGGACGAGCTCCTGGCAGATTTGGAGGAGGCTGGAGATGAGGGAGAGGACGGGTTGTATCCAGAGGAAGAGGAGGGGGATAGTGATGGAGAGGCAACACAGGGAAGGACAGAGGGAGGGCTGGAAGACATCCAAGAGGAGATGGAGGTGGACTACAGTAAAGCTGAGAGTGTTGCGTCCATCGCCAAGCTCCGCAATAGCAAACAGGTGAGTTGTATCATATAAGCGCGTTATACAAACGGATATTAGTAGTAATGCATCTTTTCTGGTCATTCTAACATAATCTTCATTTTTGTCTACAGTTTTCAGAGATTATGGAGAAAATTTCAAAGTATAGTGGAAAGCAGCGCAGGAACTCGGAGGGTGAGTGTGATCCATTTGCATGTTTATGTATGTATGGTACGTATTGTACATGGTTTATGTTTAAAAAGTTCTTCACAGCATTTCATTTCAGTGGAATTTTAACCAAGAATCTGAATAAAGTTGGTGTGATTGTTTTGTTTTTTTTCCTTTTAGTCTCGGGGCCAGTTGAGTCTGACCCAGAATACAGACTGATCGTTGCAGCCAATAACCTCACAGTGGAGATCGACAATGAGCTCAGTGAGTTGGCTGTTCCTGCTTGGTTAAAAAAACAAACTCAAAATGTAAAGGGTTTAATGTTCTGCTCTGTATAACAAAGTTGTGTTTTCCTGCCTGGGTTTCAGATATCATTCACAAGTTTACCCGGGACAAGTACTCCAAGAGGTTCCCAGAGCTCGAGTCTCTGGTGCCAGATTCTCTAGATTATGTTCGCACAGTCAAGGTGAGATGAAAAGGTTTATTCTGCTTCTATACAGAGAACCCATTTCAGAATGAAAGTAAGGTGCCCAGAGTTGCTTTTGCTGCACTATTGATTATTTGTCTTTCGTTGGACAGAAGACAGTTTTTAGTTATCGATGAATGTATGGTTAGTCTGGGACTCCCAAATTATAACCACTTATGTCATGGGAAAGAAGTCTGATTTTTAACAAAACTAAAGAGTTTGTGTTATCACTCATGTTGTAGAAATTACACTGACTGACCTAATGGGTTAATGCTGTAAGTAATAGTTATTTAAAAAAATGAAACTTCAGAATTGCTACTCCCTTGGAAATGATCATATGTTTTTAAGAAAATGTAAAAAGGCATTATTTTTGTCACGTTGTTAAGCGTCCTCCATTCTCCATTTGTGTTTCCTTCTCAGGAATTGGGAAACAATCTAGAGAAGTGCAAGACCAATGAAACTCTGCAGCAAATCCTCACCAATGCCACTATTATGGTTGTCAGTGTCACAGCCTCGACCACACAGGGGTGAGTCAGTCGACCGACATCTGTGGTTTTAACGGTTTGACCGATCCTGTCCATAGGACGGTCACAGTTTAAATGCTTATCATTAAAGCTCCAGTGTGTAACGTGTTTAGTTGCTCATTATCAAAATCTGTGTTGCCCATTCACAAACTATTAATGCAAAGTCCTTTTGCATTAATATTTACCACCACCGTCAATTCCAATGATTCCTTTTTGGCTTGAAATTTAGCCGGTAAGGGACATACAGGACATACTGCTCTGCCTTTCGCGTTTTCGCTGTCGCATGATAAACTCACAGGTGCTGCTGATGCTGCTAATGGGTATCGTAGCTTCCCGGCCCCGGCAAGTTTGAAAAAGGAAACATCTTCTTCTTCTTCACCCAGAAAAAGAAAAAAAGATCTTGAAAAGAGCAAGAGCGTGAAGGCTACCGTAGCTGTAATACGTACTTTGAACTGCGTGGCGCGAGGGAGTTGATTGCGATATATGATCTCAACGCTCAATGGGAGAAATTCCTACACATTGGACCTTTTTTAAGTTGAATTTGTGTATTTTCATGGTTTTAGGACACTGCTAAGTGAGGATGAACTGAAGCAACTGGAGGAGTCATGTGACATGGCTCTGGAGCTGAACCAGTCTAAACACAGGATATATGAATATGTAGAGTCCCGAATGTCATTCATTGCCCCAAATCTGTCCATCATTGTTGGAGCGTCAACAGCAGCCAAGATCATGGGTGAGAGATGCAAAAAGATTAGTTTTAGATTTAAATTGTTTAGATTAATTGACGTGACAATATATTGTCCATGCCATCCATCCCAAATCAATTTTTTGTTGTTGTCACTCTTTGTTTCTCTCTCTCTCTGGTTTCCCCTCTGGCTGCAGGTATTGCTGGCGGCCTCACTAACCTCTCCAAGATGCCCGCCTGTAATCTGATGCTGCTGGGAGCTCAGAGAAGAACCCTGTCCGGCTTCAGCAGTACCTCCCTGCTGCCCCACACCGGCTACATCTACCACTGTGATGTTGTGCAGTCACTACCACCTGTCAGTAAATATATCAACATAAACCTATTGCAGTGTTTTTGTGCATTGAACTCGGCAAGGGGACCTTGTAGCTAACACTTGTCTTCCATGTTGTGTCTTTAGGACCTCAGGAGGAAGGCAGCTCGTCTCGTGTCTGCAAAGTGCACTCTGGCTTCCCGAGTGGACAGTTTCCATGAGAGTTCAGCCGGCAAGGTGACTGTTCATATGGAGCACATACACATTAATGCAGAATTTAAGATGAACTGGGTGGCGCAACAAAATAAACCTGGTACAAAAGGGCTAAATTCTGATATTTTCTTGACGTCTACATTTACTTTATATGGAGGATCAATGTTTTTACAAACGTCTTTTATAATACAATGTAGTCGAACAACAACATAAAAAGTTACAGCCTCAACCATTGCTATATAGTTTAAATGACACCGCCACACTTTCAGTATTTAAAAAAAATGTCTTACAAACATTTCAACATTTATTTTTTGCATGCAGCAATATTAAAGAAAACATCTAGTTAATTTGTAACTCCTGTGTTAATCTTTTGTATTTTATCTGCAGGTCGGCTATGATCTAAAAGAAGAAATAGAAAGGAAGTTTGATAAGTGGCAGGAACCTCCACCAGTGAAGCAGGTCAAACCGCTGCCAGCCCCGCTGGACGGACAGAGGAAGAAGAGAGGAGGAAGGAGGTACTCTACAGGCCACACGTTTTAAAGAAAAAAGTGCAATATGGAGATGCTTACAGTGTTTTATTTCAAATAAAACATTCTGCAACAGCAGCACAGCAAAACAAAGCACACAACAGAGCAGCAAGAAGCTGCGTGCGTGTGTGTGCCTTCTCCATTGCTCTTATATTTATGTGTGTGTACATTTTCCAATGCTCTTATCTTTATGAAGGTATCGAAAGATGAAGGAGCGTCTGGGACTGACTGAGATCAGGAAACATGCTAACAGGATGACCTTCGCAGAGGTAAGTAGATATTGTCTATCAGGCCTCCTCTTTTTCTCATCTCTTGTTTAACTATGCTCCCTGTTCGTTTTACTTCCATTTAATCCAGTGTCGTTCATGTTTTTTTTTTAATGACTTTTACGACCTACTGTACTTTCACATTTTGAGATGTAATGCTATATTATGATTTTCCCCAAACTTTTCTAGAACATTCTGACAATTTTGTTTTTACGACCTACTATGACTTTTTTCCAACTTTTTTTTTTTTTTTAACATACTATACAATGCAATTATGACTTTTTTTTTTTTTTGGACATACTATGACTTTATTAGGACATACTATGACTTTATTACGACATACTATGACTTATTTTGACAATTTTATGCCATACTATACTCTGACTTTTTATGACATTTTTGACATACTATGACTTTTTGACATTTTTACTATACTGTGACTTTACTTCGACATACAATACTATGACTTTCATGACATTTTTTTCGACATACTATATTATGACTTTCGAAATACTATACGGAGACTTTGACTTTTTTTCGACATACTATGACTTTTTCTTGACCTTTACGACAGCCTACTATACTATGACTTTTTTTTTTTTGACATTCTATGCTAAGACTTTTTTACTTTTTTTCGACATACTATGACTTTTTATGACATTTTTACGACATACTATGACTTTTTTTTCCGACTTTTTTTCTACATACTATACTAGGACTTTTTTTGACATAAAAGTTATACTGTGAATTTTTCATGACTTTTTTATGACATACATTTTAGTCACATACTGACTTATTTAGACTTTTTTCGACATACTATACTAAGACTCTTTCTACTTTTTTTCGACATACTATGCTAAGACTTTTTTTTTTTAAACTTTTTTCGACATACAATACTGACTTTTTCATGACATTTTTTACGACATAGCCTACTATACTTTTTTCGACATACTATACTGTGACTTTTTCATGACATTTTTACGACATACATTTTAGTCACATACTTGGAGTTATTTAGACTTTTTTTTTCCGGCATTCTATAAATTTTTTTCGACATACTATGACTTCCATGACATTTTTACGACTTTTTTTTTTGACATACTAAGACTTTTTTACTTTTTTTTTTCGACAAACTATAATGACTTTTTTTACGACGTACTATACTGACTTTTATTTCGACATACTATACATTTCATCAACCTACTATACCGACATTTTTACAACACTATACTAAGATTTATTTTTTACTTTTTTCGACATACTATGTCTTTGGGAGAAGCATAAGCAGTGAGACCATCTTAATTTGTGATGTGGTGTTACAGATTGAAGACGATGCTTATCAGGAGGATCTGGGCTTCAGTCTTGGTCAGCTGGGGAAGAGCGGCAGCGGGCGCGTCAGGCAGGCTCAGGTCAACGAGGCCACCAAAGCCAGGATCTCCAAATCTCTCCAGGTGAACTCATTTATGGCTAATTTTCATTCCACTACTGAGTAATTTTATTTTTGGTTTTCAGTCCATAAAGTCTCTGAATGTTTTTGTTGTGCACAACAGAGGACTTTGCAGAAGCAGAGCATGACATACGGAGGAAAGTCCACAGTCAGAGACCGCTCCTCAGGAACCAGCTCCAGCGTAGCGTTCACTCCCCTTCAGGTAAAAAGTCATCACCATCTTTTTATTGACATATACACTGTGCAGGTTTATATTAGTTAACTAACCATTGTACTCTCATCTGCAGGGGCTGGAGATTGTGAACCCTCAGGCTGCAGAGAAGAAGGTGGCTGAAGCCAACCAGAAATACTTCTCTAACATGGCGGAGTTCCTCAAAGTCAAGAAGGAAGCTAAGATGTGAATACGCACATCACACACCAGCATCCCACACACGGATAGTTGCACTCAACACTGTAAAGTGATAGTATATTTTCAAATTCGTTTGACATTGTGCTTTGTCCTGTATTTTGTTTTTACTTTGATTTTAATAAAACATGTAAGGATGTCACAAAGCGTCCTGTCTTCCTTTTTTAGAGAAGGAAAACATGTAGCCATTTAAATGATGCTCTTAGTAAACTCATATACAAAATCTTAACCCATTAGCTCGAAATTTGTCTTGATACTTGGCAAAATAAATTAATCCCTATTAAATTTAGGAATGACAGGACTTTACACCACACACTGACTTGTAATTTAAAGTATTTATTGAAATTTTACAATCCTGTTTATAACCCCGTTTTATGACATCTCCCATGCAGAACTGTGATGAGAAAAAATTGTAAATACGTCTTGAAATTCACATTTTAGCAATTAATTTACTGACCATCCCTTTCTGAAAACCTTAAAAGCCCCAAAAATAGAATCTATAAAAGGCAAATCTCTCATAACTTTGCTGTATTTTCCTTCTTTTTTTTCCCACATCCTCAATCCAATCCCCCTCCCCCAAAAAGTCTGAAAACTAATCACACACAACATAGAATTTTAACTGCAGTACAGATCTTAAGTTTTCATGGTTGCTTAAATGGAAAAATCTGATTCAGTTTAACACTCCCCATTCAAACTGCCAAGAAAAGGTGGGATCTGTCCCACACCAGATTAAATGTTATTGTTCTTCAGTGGAGCACATGAACAACCACGGCAGAGGAGACATTTACTTATTCGACCCACAAGTGAAATCTACCACCAGAATTTTCCTTTTTCTGTGTTTTCACTCTACATGTAAACAGTTTCAGTGCACCTTCACGGTATAGGGTTTCACTCAAATGATCAGGTGGTAAAATGAACACAGTGGATTTAAAGATGAAGTGACATCAACAGAATGGAATAAAATGTTAACTTAAGGTAGAAAGTTGACTCAAACCAAATACAGATTTATCTAATATTTGTGTATTGTGAGGTGATTTGGGTACGGGACGGGTACATTCACTACGCTTACCGTGCCCTTTGGCATTAAGGATGATGAGAATTCCTCAATGGTGTACAAATCATACATTAGAAGAAGTAGATAAATGTCTCAAACCCTATTCTTTTTTTTTTTTTTTTACAAGATTTATTTTACAAGTTTATTAATTTGTCACAAACATGAATGCGCCATAATAATGCATTTTCTTTGACAGGTTAACTTAAAAACATTTTATTTGTAAAGAGAGGGAGTCGGAGACCAGTTCAATTGCATAGCAATTTAATCCATGTCCAATTAGGACTCTTTCCCTGTCACAGGGAGAGGCCCTGTGGTCACTCTCAATCAGCGTTTTACTCGACCAAGACAATATCAATAAAACTATTGATAACCGCTCACTATTTCTAATAGTGACCATATTCAACGGGCATAGTAGGTTCTTAAAAGAAGCCAGTCCTACACACCATGACTAAATGTCCACTGTACCTCCCCATTCTAAACCACCAAATTACAGTAAATACAAGATGGGCAGTTTACTTAACAATCAAATCCAAGGTTTGTTTTGTGTCAAGTCAAAGGCTTCCAGGCTCATGTTGGGTAGGTGGTACAGAGAATTATGTTGAAACAGAAAAAGAAAACAAAACATGAGAAACATGCATGGGGTAGGCTTTCCTAATGCCACATACTGAGTGTGCACACAGACAGGCACAAACGCAGATCTCTAGTGAGAACCCTCTCAGCCCGTGCAGCGTGATGCATTTGATCAGGCCCACAGGGCATTTTTTTGTCAAAAGCAAAAAGCTACAGGAGGAGCGAGGGACTTCACGTTGAGATGCAGCCTATACAGACACCAGTCTCCATTTTTAGGAGTGTTTCTACTACACATCACAATCTCTATCCACAGTTTGAAGTTCAGTCTCGGAATGTCAACAGCAGCACGTTTTGTCTCTCTCTGTCCTTTCAATTCCCTGTGTCCGTCACTGCAGATCTCGGTCTTCAAGGTACCTGTACTCAAAGGTGAACCCCTCCTTCTTCCTCTGGCCCCATTTCTCATAGTCAAAGTAAATGTAAGTGCCCTGGAGGAACAGCAGAGCGGAAAGAGCAGTCATTCAAAAACTGACACCACAACAACAAACGACAATCAATTGGTCCACATACTACTTTCTAACTTCAAGAGAAAACGTGAACTGTGGTGAGTCTGCACCTGTTCAAACTCATCAGTGATAGTCTTGGGCTCCTCATGTCTCTGGAACCACATCATGTACTTGGTGTGAAACCTCCAAGATTGTTTTTTCAGAGCCTTGGCAGACAGATACTGAGCCTTGGTGCCCTGAGAGAGGGGGAAGTCAAATACACCAAGCTTACAAGCAAGCCTGTAATACATCATTGGGAGAAGAACAGAGAGGTTGTCAACGAACAAACATCAGTTGGTGGTTGAGTATTTTACCTCTAGGTAGTAGAAGATGAAAAAGAGAGTTTCTGTGGATAGTCTCTGGTAAAACTCTATGGAGTCAGAGTGGTGCGGCGGTATCTGATGATGGAACGGCAATGTGGGACATGGATTCCTCATCAGGTATTGCCTTTAAGACAGACGCAAAGACAGTTTTAAATCCATAGGAAAAACAAGTGACTAAGGCTCCCCACAAATACTTCAAGGGGTACAATTTTGAAGAATACCAGCCCCCACGATCCCAACCAACTGGTTATTAGGGCTGCACGATATGAGGAAAATATGCAATATGCCATAAAGTTGTTGAATATCGCGATAATGATTACTTGCGATAAACATATTAAAATGTACTCAGTTCTGCCTTTCTGCTGCTTTCAGTATTCTGCTAAAATACAACAAATTGCTTGTTGAATTTAAAACAAATGAAAGGAAAGCGTAGCTGAGCTCCGATTAGCGGTTAGCTGCAGTCAGCTCCGTTATAAAGATATGGAGCGGAGACTGCCGCGGACCGGGGTAACAAAGAGATTCTGATAAGTGATGTTCGGGGAGCTTTCACAGCGGCGTGGCCGCTGTGTTTCTATGGTTTTATTAGTACAGTTCATCCCACGGCAAGACCACCAGCAGCATGCTACTACTACCGATAGCCTCTGAGCCTGAAGTGCAGCGTTGACGCTGTCATGCGTGGGACTTCACGAGGGGGAAGGGCTGGAGGCAGCTGGTCTGTGTGTGCTGTAAAAAAAATACACTGTTGATTGGGAAAATAAATGTAATTCGGATTTTATCTACCTGGGTGGGGCGCCCAAGTAGAACTTATGTATGGGAAACACTGGTATAGTAGGTTGTAAAAAATGTCATAAAAAGTCATAGTATAGCATGTCATAAACAATGTTCTAAAAAGTCGTATGTCATAAAAAAAGTCATAGAAAGTCATGGCATAGAATGTCGTAAAAA